>NW_026042381.1:300000-460152 GCF_023856365.1 Brienomyrus brachyistius | reverse complement strand
GTATTGCTCACCCAATTTTAGTGCACTTTAGTTATCCAGAATGACCATCTAGTCTCGATACACCCATGAATATATATGTATATATATATATATATATATATATATATATATATATATATATATATATATATATATATATATATATAGTTTTTCTGTTTTTTTTTTGCAATAGACAATAAAAATAACGCAGTTCTCCATAAAGGAGGGATGGTGGATGGAATATGTATATGCATATATATAAAATAATTGTCACACAACCTGGGTGACATGCCTTGCCTGCTCACCCAATTTTAGTGCACCTTAGTTATCCATACTGACCATCTAGTCTCGATACACCCATATATATATATATATATATATATATATATATTTATATATATATATATATATGTACATATATATAGTTTTTTTATTAGCAATAGAAAAGAAAAATAACGCAGTTCTCCGTAAAGGAGGGATGGTGGATGGAATATATATATATATATATACATTTATATAAAATAATTGTCACACAACCTGGGTGACATGCCTTGCCTGCTCACCCAGTTTTAGTGCACCTTAGTTATCCATAATGACCATCTAGTCTCGATACACCCATAAATATATATGTATATATATATATATATATATATAGTTTTTTTATTTTTTTCGTAATGGACAATAAAAATAACGCAGTTCTCCGTAAAGGAGGGATGGTGGATGGAATATATATATACATATATACATTTATATAAAATAATTGTCACACAACCTGGGTGACATGCCTTGCCTGCTCACCCAGTTTTAGTGCACCTTAGTTATCCATACTGACCATCTAGTCTCGATACACCCATAAATATATATACTGAACAAAAATATAAACGCAACACTCTTGTTTCTGCTCCCATTTTTCATGAGATGGACTTAAAGACCTACAATTCATTCCAGATACACAATATTACCATTTCTCTCAAACATTTCTCACAAATCAGTCTAAATGTGTGATAGTGAGCACTTCTGCTTTGCTGAGATAATCCATCCCACCTCACAGGTGTGCCACATCAAGATGCTGATCTGACATCATGGGTAGTGCACAGGTGTACCTTATACTGCCCACAATAAAAGGCCACCCTGGAATGTGCAGTTTTTTGCTTTATTGGGGGTCTGGGGACTCAGAACCGGTCAGTATCTGGTGTGACCACCATTTGCCTCATACAATGCAACACATCTTCTTCGCATAGAGTTTATCAGATTGTCAATTGTGGCCTGTGGAATGTTGGTCCACTCCTCTTCAATGGCTGTGCGAAGTTGTTGGATATTAGTGGGAACTGGTACACGCTGTCGTATACGCCGGTCAAGCACATCCCAAACATGCTCAACGGGTGACATGTCCGGTGAGTATGCTGGCCATGCAAGAACTGGGACATTTTCAGCTTCCAAGAACTGTGTACAGATCCTTGCAACATGGGGCCGTGCATCATCTGTCTGAGTGGCTGGTCTCAGACGATCTTGGAGGTGAACCTGCTGGATGTGGAGGTCCTGGGCTGGTGTGGTTACACGTGGTCTGCGGTTGTGAGGCCGGTTGGATGTACTGCCATATTCTCTGAAACGCCTTTGGAGACGGCTTATGGTTGAGAAATGAACATTCAATGCACGAGCAACAGATCTGGTTGACATTCCTGCTGTCAGCATGCCAATTGCACGCTCCCTCAATGCTTGTGGCATCTGTGGCATTTTGCTGTGAGACAAAACTCCACATTCCAGGGTGGCCTTTTATTGTGGGCAGTATAAGGTACACCTGTGCACTACCCATGATGTCAGATCAGCATCTTGATGTGGCACACCTGTGAGGTGGGATGGATTATCTCAGCAAAGCAGAAGTGCTCACTATCACACATTTAGACTGATTTGTGAGAAATGTTTGAGAGAAATGGTAATATTGTGTATCTGGAATGAATTGTAGATCTTTAAGTCCATCTCATGAAAAATGGGAGCAAAAACAAAAGTGTTGCGTTTATATTATTGTTCAGTGTATGTATATGTATACATATAGTTTTTTTTGTGTTTGTGAAAACGGGTCTTTAATCGGGGAAACGGAGCGGGTAGAGCAGGACGGAACGCAGGCATTGACAAACTACAATGACGGACAGGGCAAACAGGTAAGACCAGGACTTAAAATAGGTCATGACTAATCAAAGTAATCGGGCAAAGCAGGAGACGATCAGGGAAGCACACGTGGGTAATCAGGGGGCGTGGCACACACGAGGAGCGGACAAGCCGGGCATATATGTATATCTATATAAAACCTCATTAATGAGGGACAGGGAACAGAACGGACAGACAGAACTGGCACAGGGGAACGAGCCAGGACAAGACTTGACATAAGACAGGAAAGGCAGAGAAACAGATCAGAAAGGGGGACACGGAGGGAACAGGCAGGACAAAAGGACCGGGAGTGAACGAAGGGAACATCGGGGAAAGAGGAGCAGAAGCCAGAGGGACGAGGGACAAAGAGAGGAGGGACAGAGACAGGAGGAACAAAGCGAGGGGGAGCAGAGGCAGGAGGGACAAAGACGGGAGGCCAGGGAGAGAAGGAGGGGGAACCAAGAGGAGCCCGAGGGAGACCCAGCGGGCGACGGGAGGCAGCCGGAAGGGCTGCAGGCGGCCGGGAGGCCGGAGCCGGAGGGGCCGAGGAGACGGGGTGAGGGACAGACGCAGGGACGAAGGAGGGAGTCGGAGGGGAGACCAGGGAAGGGGACGAAGGAGCTGGAAGGGACCCTGGCGAGGGCAAGGAGAGAGGGGGAGCCGCAGCAGACGGCGACGTCCTCCGACACGCCAGAGCGGGAGGACCAGCAGGCGAATGAGGAGCCGCCGTCGGGGGGCCCGCAGGCAACCGATAAGACGCCGGAGGAGGGACCGAGGCAGGGCGACGAGGCCGCGGAGGGGGACCCGCAGACGACAGCCGACCCGGAGGGCCAGGACCCGCAGGTGCCGACCAAGCCCTAGCGCCGGCGAGGGAGGGCGAGCCAGGGGGCTGGGCGGGTGGGACCCCAGCCGTGCGTCTGTGTCCTCTCCCCTTATGGGACACAGACATAAGGACCTGCGGCCGGGGTCGGGCTCGTCGGGGTGAGGGTACCAGAGTCACAGGGGGAGAAGGGACTGGAGTGGGGCCAGGGACTGGAGCTGCAGGCTGCAGAGGGGGCGCCTGCCCGGGAGCTGCAGGCAGGGAAAGCGCCTCGGACGTGGGCGCGGTAGCTGCAGGCAGCGGAGACGGCTGCTCGGGCTCTGGGGCCGCAGGGGGCACTTATTTTATTATATAAAATAAGTGTCACACAACCGGGGTGACATGCCTTGCCTGCTTGTGGGATGAGGAAGACTCAGGGACTGGAAATGGGATTAAAACTGAAGATGTGCTCATTCCTTTGTGTATTTACAAATTTTCCTTCCGTCAGACATGAGGAGTTTGCTGCTATATTTGGCACTAATAGAGATTCTGATGCTGCTATTTTTATTGTCTATTAGTTTGTTATTATTTACAAGTTCTGTTGTGTTTTTGCATTTTTCTCTTCTGGTTAATTAACTGCTGTCTGTTTGCTGTGAAGTATGAGTGTGGTGAGTAAGACTCAGGGACTGGAAGTGGGATTACAACTAAAGATAACATGCTTATTCCTTTTTGTATTGTTTACAAATTTCCTTCCGTCAAACATGAGGAGTTTGCTGCTATATTGTGCACTAACAGAGATTCTGATGCTGCTATTTTTATTGTTTATAAATGTGTTATTGTTTCCAAGTTGAGTATTCAATAAATGCTAAATTGAGAAATTTTGTGTATCGTTTGTTATTATTAGTGTGATATTTTACCATGCAAATAGAGGGGAAAACGTCCAATTATCGGCCAAAAAAAATCAGCAGCATATATCGGCCATCGCCTGACCCTTGACTTGAAAAACCCATATCGGTCGACCTCTAGTAACAGTACATTCTGTCCAATTCATCCATCGAGTTAAGTCACACACCCACTTGAGGGGGCACTCCGGCAGACGTGAGGATGGGGATGTTCTTTCCGCTATAACATCCACTGCAGAAGTACATCTCGCTCCTGTTCACAGGGCTTACTTCAATGATGAAGCAGGGCTGGTTGTCTGGACAAGAAGTTGTCCTGCTGCTGGGTCTCGGTGCCGTTTTTCCACCTAAGCTTGAAGGTGGAAATGTGTTCCAACTTGGTCCCTGGGACTGCAGCATAGCCAAACATCGCGAGCAGCGTCGGCCACACCCACCACCAGAACCATCACACCGTCCTATACACATAAAGAAGAACTAAAACATAGAGTGTTGTGACAATCTATGCGTTAATGTTTGGCAGCATAGGTGATTCATTAAAATTATACCGAAGAATGGAAAATGTGATATTTAGAATATTTTTTGCCATTTAGTAGCTAATTTAAGCACTTACCCAATGCCTCAATTTGTTTTAGGTCAGTAATGTCTGAGCCAAAAGAATGAATGTATGAATTTAATACAATTCACCCACTCCCACCCACACACAAATCTGAAATTCAATTTAAGACACTTCTTAAACATTAGTGCATTAACAAAAAAGGAAAATCTTAAGAGATTCAGTAGGATTTTCTATGTTAGACTTAAGCTAATAGTTCAATAGTTTTTACATATTTCAATATACCAATTTGACTTTAATGTTGAAACAGATGCTAAAACATGGAATAATTTCATAACTAGAGAAACATGTTATTCACAAACACTAGCAAAGGTAGCTTATAGTTAAGCTTACTTAAGTCAGCAAGTCAGGCTACAGTGTGTAAGAATAGTCGTAAACGATAATTTGTCTCAGTCTTACATGACAGAATAAGTAAACAGAAAATATAAAATGGCTGAAACAGCGTCATTAACGCCAGCTACAGTAGAGGCGCAGAAAAGGTGTCATGACTGAAGTATTCCCAAACTCTGGAAGACCGTATGCGAGCCTTTTTTGCCGCGTGTTTCTCCAGAGGCTCCGGAGCTCCGCTGGTTGACACAGCCATGTTGGTTCATGTGCAGGGGGACGAGCGGCAAATTTCTTTTTTGCAGGGTGGTAGGTGATGTCTCATTAATATTTATGAGAGAAGTGCTACATGATTGGCCAGTGCATGCCTTACAAAATGGTGCGGCACTGCATCCAAGCCTGCGGCACTCAGAGTCACAAATACAGTGGAAACCATTTGTAGTAATTACGTCTGTCTGGCTGATTTCCAACTAATTGATATTTGTATATTTATTACATGAATATAAGGTAATATAAGGTAATAGAAGAGGTATTTAATGGTTTTCCATCTGAGGAATTTGCAAAAAACTGCAGTGCATGATGGGTCGGACCTAAAGGCTGCCTTAACGTCCTCATCTGTATGACGACATACATCAAGACTAGGAAGGTGCATAATGTTCATGTCTGGTTGCGTTTGTTGGTCCAGAAAGTAATTCAATTTCGCCATGTAGGTTACGTTCTTAAAAACTGCTTGGATATAGCCCGATTATATGCTGTGGGCCTTTTAATTTCTTTGTTTACCAGGTAGGCTACCTTCTTTAAACTGCGTTTTGTTAGACTACATATTTAGGGAGGTCTTTATAAATTTATAGTAGTCTTCATAAATATGTACATAGTTTAGCCTAACCCAGCCACTTAAGGGAGAAAGCCAGCTCAACTAGGTGTCGGTCCCAAGCCCGGATTAATGGGGAGGGTTGGCGTCAAGAAATAAAGAGACTGTATCTTCACTGCATGACTGATGTCAAAATGTGTGAAATATGTGGTTGTATTAATAAATGCATTAAAGTAGGTTAATGATTCTGTGCTGTCTAAATTGTATAGAAAATTTCTACGTATAGCCAAACAAATCTCCTCCTGTTTGAAAAGGCATAGAAAAAGCAATTTAGCCACTAAAACTTTACAGTTTTTGTGAGGGACAGTCGAATTCTCTCGTTTCTCTCGTCAAGTTTTTTTGTGATCCTGCACCTACACTTTGCCGGCCCCAGGAGGATGGGCTCCCCCTTTGAGTTTGGTCCCTCCCAAGGTTTCTTCCTTCTTGGGAGTTTTTCCATGCTATCGGCGCCTATGGCTTACTCACTGGGGGCTTTGGGTGGGCATGATATAAAGCAAAGCATTTTCCCTCCCAGTTTCCTCCTCTGGTCCACATTGCAGGACCATCAGCCATCAGAAACAGCCAGACGGTCTCCTTCAGCTTCTTTAGTGTCCTTGGAAGCCAAGGCAGTTTTAGGTCTGAGAAGAGGTTTATCAGAAGGACACATATTACGTCGTTTGTCCTGAAATGTAACATGGGGAGGAAAAGTTAAGCGGTTTAGTCAGATTGGAGTCGTTTATTCAGCAGTGGCAGCGCCAGTGACTTAATGCTACAGGTGCTATAGGGGAGTGAGATTATTTAGACCGGGTGCTTTAGCTTTTCAGCTTATGTAGATGGTGTATAGAAGCACACAGCACGATAAGCTACAGCATGGATAAAATAGGATAAAATATAAAATTCTAACGTCTAGCTCACAGAGCCTCTATGTGTACTTTGAAGAAAAAATACACTACAAGTATGCTGTAAAAACCGCAAAAATGTCTTACACAATATACAGATTTTACAGATAGTTAAAGAAAAAATGAAACCAATATTTTGGGGGTGCTGTGGGGGTACTATGGTCATTGGAGGAGGAGCTAGAGCCCCCCCCCCCCAAGCTTTTCCTTGGTGCTGCCACTGTTGTTCAGATTAAAAGTAACATTGTCATTAATAAACAGTACTCTGATCAAATTTTTGCATGTACAAACACAATCAAAGTTTAACCACATGTTTAGACACAATTCACACACCTGTTACATTTCCATAATGCTAAGACTCTCTACACTTACTTCATCCACTTTCTTGTTTGGTACACAGTCATTTGATGGATGTGTAAGATCATTACCAGACCGTCTGCTGCAAACTCTACAGTTAATGAATGGCTGCAAAAACACACAGACACACAAAAACAGTATTTAAAGAGTGGTGGGCAATAAATACAGTGAGAGAAGGTGTAGTAAAGATATATCTAATGATTTAAGGCAGAGCTGCTGGAGTGCAGGGTTTAATGACACAGAACAATTTTAGAGGAAAGAGCTTCCAAAGCAGGGTCACCATAAGGCTATATTATACAAAGCAAGTTCATCTAAAAGTATGAACAACAAATCCCGTTTAACTGAACACTGCTCTGTATTAAAATACTGTCCTCCGATCAAGCTAAGTGGTCCTGTAGTTCACTATTTAAAGAGGTAAATTTAAAGGGTAATTCACACTGCACATCTACCCTGCTCTGACCAGGTTTAATTACTGGCTTTCTAATTAAAACAAGAGTTAAGTCCTGCCCTTTCACCACAAAACACCACACTGCCATTTAAGGCTGATTTCAACAATGAGTTTTAGTTAACCTGGCTCGATTGAGTTAACTCTGGGTATGTAAAACCCGCTTTGTAGTACAGCCCACAGGTCTTTAAATAAGGCCAGCTAGGGTTCATAGCTCGAAGCATAATCTACAGGTCACCCCTCAGATGATTAGCATTTGCTTCTGCCTGGTAATCCAGCCTTTAAGCCTGTAAACCTACTAAAATTTGAGAATAAGGTGAAGGAACTGGCTCTTTGAGGCCACCTATGTATTTGTTACTTTATTGTTGGCTAACTTTCCCCCGCAGGGCATCAAAAAAGTTAACATGAACCTAAATTAATTTGCTAACTGATATGTCCAATGCTCACAGTCACAGTGACTCTTTACTTACCCTCTTGTCCATGAAAATACAGTCAGCCCGATGGTCTGTTGCAGTTGACTTTGGACATTTTGTTGCTCTCAAGAGAATCTCAATGTCAATGTATTCACTGCTGATCTAAATCACATAAACACGTTATATACAAAATTGCCTACAACTGTTTTAAAGGCAATATAACAAACAATAATCACCCAAAAAATGGCAAACTGTCACAGACTTGACTGCAGCAGATTCAGAGAGAAACTGTGAGAAGGTAAAATTGACCAGGGCTGAGATATACAACCATCACTTTCATTGTGAAGAGACATTAAGCATCATATGCATTGAAATTAAAACATCAAAATCAATGTGATACTCATTAGTTCAGCTTGCAGATGATGAAAGTTTCACACTTTTGTAAACACTTTCTCAGCAGTTACCTTCGGACGGCCCTGGATGTTATAGAAATTCATGTGCTGACGGGTTCCTTGATGAGCATTTTCGACTGCGAGTTTAATGGCCGTCTTGTGAGTGCAGGGAGACTGTGGTAATCTTGCTGGGCCTCTGTGGAGATAAGCAGAGCTCCATAAGCCAAAACCAGAAGCAGCAGGCGGGTCATCTTCCTCTCAGCTTTGAAGGGAGAAGCAGGACTGAGGACACTGATCTGTGGTCCCCTTATCCAGCACGTCCAGGGGCGTGTCCTTCACTCGAAACAAACAGACCTTTGAACAACATTGGAAAACTCTTCAGGATGAATTGAGGCAGGTGGTCAAGTGGGTTTATTGTTATTTCAGCAATATACACAGTACACAGTGAAAGGAAACATTGTTCCTCCTGGACCACGGTGCAACACAAAGAAGAAAAACAGAAACAACACAAGATGACACAAGTGCGGGCAAGATAGAACTATACAGAGTGAAAGGAGCACAAACAGAGGGAGAAAGTGCAAGATAAACACAAGAGCAACAATACAATACTACAGGACAAGACAGCGCAGTCAAGAACACAGAGTGCAGCCAGAGCTAACCTGAATAGGGGCATCAAGGTTGCCAGGCAGGCAGAGAAACAGAAAATAGAGGTCTACTTCACATACAACAACCCACAGTGGGTGTGGCAGGGAATACAACACATTACAAACTTCAAAGGCAACAACACCGTCACTGTTAACAGCAACGCCCTTTTAGCAAAGGAGCTAAACAGCTTCTTTGCTCGTCTGGAGGAACACAGAGCAGACATAGCCACACTGCCCCCTCCCCCAATCTCCAGCACTCACAGACTCCCTCTGCAGGAACACCACGCGAGAAGGCACATTGCATCTCTAGGTGTGTGGAGTTTAAGACAAGGCAAGTGATGCTACGATAATATAATTCCTTGGTAAGACCCCACCTAGAATATTGTGTGCGGGTTTGGTTACCATACCTTAAGAAGGACATTGCTGCCTTGGAAAAGGTGCAACGTAGGGCAACGAGAATGATTCCTGGTCTTAGAGGAATGTCTAATGAGGAGAGGTTAGCTGAGCTGAATCTGTTTAGCCTCGAGCAAAGGAGACTAAGGGGGGACATAATCCAGGTGTTTAAGATTCTAACAGGTCTGGATGCTGTTCAGCCAAATGGCTATTTCAATGTTAGTTTAAATACCAGAACTCGTGGCCATAAGTGGAAATTAGCTGGAGAACATTTTAAAACGAATTTGATGAAGCATTTCTGTACACAGCGTGTAGTTAGAGTATGGAATAGTCTTCCTGTTATTGTAACACAAGCTAAAACCCTGGGTTCTTTTAAATCAGAGCTAGATAAGATTTTTGAGCTATTAGCTAAGTTCTCCTCAAAGGAGCTTGATGGGCCGAATGGCCTCCTCTCATTTGTAAATCTCTTTGGTTCTTATGAGTCAGCTTACAGAGATGAGGTCCAGAAACTGATAGGTTGGAGTTCAGCAAACAATTTGGCACTAAACAGCACAAAGACAAAGGAATCACTGACTTCAGGAAGGATGGAGGCGACACTGGCCTGCCTAGATGGATGGATGGATGTTTTTATTGACATTGTAAGTACAATGAGATTTAGTTTGGAACGCGCCAGCAGCTACACAGTATATTTACAATTATATAGATTGTGAGGCATAAAATAAGGTGTGAGTAATATAACATAACGACATAATATAAGTAATCATTAATTAATCATTACAGATGGTATGAGGTGTGAACCGCTAGGCTGCTATGGCATGTTTGGTATCAAACCGATGGAAAATCACTCCAGTTTCCAAATCTGGTCAGTGGTTACCACGAAAGTGAATATATCAAAAGTTACACCAGCCTAACGAAAATCATCAATACAAGGGAAATCACTCTGGTCATAAATCTCAAAAGGACTGATACAGACCCCCTTCCGAAAGCCCGCCAAATGGATGGTCAGCCATTGGTCCAGGAGTCGAATTCCTGGTCACTCCTATTCACGAACTTTACACTATAAAACCTGGCACCTCAGAACAAAGCCAGGAGAGGAGAAACAGAAGGGAGGAGAAAACAAAAGACCATCAGCACGAAGAGAGGCAGAGAACATCAGCCCAAGAGAAGAGAAGCCCACAAGAAGCCCTCCTGAAGCCTATCAGTGAAGACCCAGCTGGACAGAGAACTGCAACCAAGCCCAAGCTTCACCAGGAGAGGGAATCAGAGGGGCTCCACTCCAACAACCGCTGCAAACACCGCGCCTCCCTGAGTGCCATCACCCATCAGCTCATCAGCCTCCGCAACCAACTGCCAAGACCCCCCCCCCCCCCACTCTGCAACCAAGTAAACAAACTTCCTTTCATTTATAACAACCTAAACTCCTATTCACCTGCTATATTACTTTAGGACAGTATTTCCACAAATTGCTTGCTTTGCAGAACAGTATTTTCCCTTTTAAGGTTACTCATTTTAAATCTGGTCATTGCATTTTCATGATTACATTGTTTGTGTCCACTCCGTTATTTCGTGTTTATTGTTTGTTAGGTGTAATGTCTGTCTTATGTTAGTTATAGGAATAAATGCATGTCTTTTACACAACTTCAGCCTCCGTTCATTGAGTGCTCACAAGAATCCCTGCCTGTGCGATCTACGCTCTGAAACCTCAAATTCGCCTGAAATATCGCGAGACTCTCTCTCATTGGCCGTGAGGGGAGCTTCGCTACCGATCGTTTACATTACCTGGTGACGCAGCTCGTTGGACAAGCCTTCTATTCTAACCCAGGTTATTACGTGATACTGGTTATTAATGAGTTCCATTTAAGTCACACATTAACAGACTCACGGTGTTTCGCAATTGAGTTTGAGCCGACCATTCAGCATAAAAATTGGTTAATAATCACAAGGCACAAGGTTTAAACTTATTCTGAGCACACAATTTAAACTTTTTATGACCGAACGTGCAGTGAAGAAGCGCTACTGTCAACTGGTTGCAAAAGTCGCACTCATGGCAATCTGAAGGCATTTAAGCGGGATCATATGGGCTTATTATAGTTATTTTTATTTCTATTATTAGTAGTTATATTATTTTGTTTTATTTTCGGTGATTTCATTGTAGTTCTTTCGTATTAAACTGCAGTAAACTTTAACCCTATGTCTGACGAGATTCTCAGATGTAGCGCTTTGTTTCCAGGTTCAATTCGGACGAGTGTCTCCGTTTCTATATATCCTGGGAGAGATCTCTCTATTAGCGAACGGGAATACTTGTTATGAGGTTCTAACCTAAATTATGTTGCGCTTGGACATAAGACCGATAGCTTAGTTACCTATCAGGATCATACTCGTATGTGTGTGCCTGCTTTAGACAAAGCAAGTTTAACACAACTTTGCGCTGTGAGCCAAGTGTGTGTCATTTAGAAATTGGGAGTCTCCTGTGCTTGAGACCCGCCGTGGTTAAGCACCATTTGCGACGAGATATAGTGCACTCACAATTTAAATCTGTCGCCGTAACGCGTGCGCCGTCTCGCTTCAGTAATTGTTTTAAGGGGTGATGACGAAGATGACGAATTTACTTTCCTGAAGAGGAGCAGGATGGGTCACGCGTTCTGTAAGATTTGTCTCCCACGGGGAAGGAACGATGTCAGTCGGCATGAAAAATCCAAGTCATTAGTGAATGACAGAGCCGCATGAGTGAACATGAAAAATTAATAGAAAATAAATGACAAATGGTTATTTTATATTTTATATATTTTATATATTTATATTTATATTATATTTTATATAATTTATATTATTTTATATTTCCTGTCTTAAAATGTAAGGGATACTGGAGCCTGGTTGCGGTGGTGGGATGGCTCACGGCGGGTGCCGGAAAATTTCCTTTATTTTCAAATCCAAACCTTGACAGGTATGCTGCTGTTCCAAATCATGGGTGCATGTTACAAGTGTCCCCAAGATCAGGGTGCAGTTTACTCTGCAACTCCAATGGAGGGGGACGGGGTTGTCCGTCAAGTTCACCGAACAGAGTTGCGTCCAGTACCACAGGGGGTTGTTATGTCAGGGGAAGATGTTCTGGTAATGTCTCCTGAGTCTGGGTTGCCCACAGGGGCAACAGAAATGGAATCGGATGAGGACTCTGTGATTTTACGGGGACAGGGCTGGTGGGAGGGGTCGCAATAGAGCATCCACAAGTAGGCCTCGTATAATGGAGGAGGTTATGTCCCCCCCGAGGTGTAGAGACCAGTTAAACGTTCGGTGAGGTCCACCACTGGTCATCATACCAACCCTTATAAGTTACCACGGTCAGTGAATGATCGTTCGGTTGGGGAGGAAGACCAGTGGTTTGGGGATAGAATTCTTAGCTGTGATCGTTGGGTCATCAATTTCATTTTGGGGGATGGATTGTAGCCAGGCAATTATAGGCAGGTATAGGAACTGCAGTTCGGACTGGAGGCATAGCCGGGGCGAGATGGCTGTGCATGTTCCGATGGTAGGGCATATTGGCAAAGGAGCAGGCACGGGAAAGACAGGCAGGGTCCTGATAGATTTGGTGGAGCATCGGCGGGCATATTGAATTTGCAGTGTAGCAGCCTTTCTGTTTGCTTGTTTCAGGGGTGAACAATCTTATCCGCAAAGGGCCGGTGTGTATGCAGGTTTTCGCTGCAACTCCCTAATTAGATTTCTAATTAGAGGACTGATTAGCTGAAGAGTCCTCATACCTGGTTTTGAAGAGCTGACCTAAAGGTTACCCCAAAAACCTGTTTTTTTTTTGTTTGAATGGGGCAGTGAGTCATGGGGTAAACTACTGTTCTTTAGGGGTTTTCAAGGTGGAATTACGGGTCGATAATTTTAAGGATCAGGTTGTAAACCTCCCTGGTGTTGCTTTAATATGTTTTATCTGAGGTTGTATCGTGTATTATCAAGCCAGCCGGCTTAGTGGCCTCGGGAGCGGGGTTTAGTGGGAGCAGCTGGCTAGTTTTATTTTCTTTTTTGTTTGTGTCTTTTTCTTTGTTGTATGTATATTTTGGGTTCATTATTAGGCAGGCTGGGCCTTTTGGCACCTGTAGTCTGGGTGCTGGATTGCCCATAGGGGTCTTTTTTATTGCTGTGATTTGCTGTGTCATTCACTAGTGTGATTTGTGCTGGATGTGTTTTTAAGGTTGTGCTGTGGCGTGTACCTGAGCAAACTTTGGGCAACCTGTTCTCTTGTTGGCTTTATTGACAAAGGGTGGATTAGTCTAATTACGGCCTGCTACAAATAGCTGCATATAACGTATAAAAAAAATCACCTTATGGGTGCTCCGTAGGGTAGCAAGATCTTGAGTTTTTTTTACAGTACTCGGGTACGTTTTAAAATTTTCGACCAATCAGCAAACATTATTCTGACAGCATAGCTGGGAAACCAATGAAAAGTGAGTGCAACGTTCTAGAACTTGACTTCGGGTTGACGCTCCCTATAAAAGAGCTGGGTACTGCTTCAAGGCGTTCAGTTGGCGCTACCTCCTGATAGAGTAGCACTGTACGGCTCTTGTTCCGTAAAACAACATCAAAAGGATGAAAAAAAAAACAATATTTAAAGAAGACGAAAAAAATCAATTTTTAAAGAAGACGAAAAAAACATCGTCTAAAAAAATAAGCCAAAAAAATAATATCCGAAGAAGGAAAAACATGCAAAGTAAAAAAAAACAAACAAAAATAAAAAACAATATCCAAAGAAGAAGGAAAAAAACATCCAAAGGGAGAAAAGAAGAACTGAAGGGCCAACGAGGTAGGAGGAAATACAAATTTCGTTTCAGCACCGTTGGAGTGCCAAGCCGTGAAAAGCATTTGGCCAGAAGACAAGGTAAGTGTTGTATCTGTTATTTTAAAACAGCGCTTTTCAAAATGCTGCTTTATAATCGTTTGAGATCGTTAGCCAGTGTGACAGCTGAAGGCTTTTTGAGTTTACCAACATAAAGTTTTATTTCTGTATTAGGACATTGTCAGGAACAATGATGTGTTCATCGCTATGATGTGGTCAAAAAGCGATGCATTGAATCTTAGAAACATTTGTGATTTTTCAAACGATGCTTTTCCTTTTATTTAATCAGTAAAATTTCCATCGGTTTTATATAGTGCCCCTTGAAATATGTCTTTAGCTCATTTTCCGGGCATTTTACTAGAATGCATCCTGAGAAATACACAAGCTCTGCTGCATTTCCGTGCCTCGATGTTTAGTGCCGAGTATAATTGTTGCAGTTGCCTTTTATATATTCCATGAGACCTGTTGGTACCAAGAGAAGTGTGAGACTGTCAGGGTGAATTTATCATACAATCGCACGCATAAATACCTGAGGGTTGCCAGTCCTTTTGCGTTGTTACAGGAGGACTAGAGCTGACGAGTGTGTTTCTACACACTATCAAGGGCATTGTAGTACAGTTTTCTCAGGTGGGAGAATGCTGCCGATCTCCTATTTGACAATACAGCCCTTGATATATTAGAATATTACAGAACTAGAAGCCTTTTGCAAGGAAGAATGTGAGAAAATCCCAAGTACAAGAACTGAAAGCCTTTCAGCTGGCTATAAGAAGCGCTTGTAAGCTGTGATATCTGGCAGAGGAGGTGTTACTAAGTACTGATTACGTAGGGTGCCCAAACTTTTGCAGAGTGCCATAATAATGTTTTTATTTTGTAATTTTGTTCAATTTATGGCATAAAAAGTAACTATTCATCAATGTTTGCTGAAAATATTGTGTATTTTTCCCCCAGTTCCTAAAGAGACTGTATTAACTGATATTGTTGCTTTTGTAATTGAAAAGATGTTATTTGTCAAGGGGTGCCAAACCTTTGCATAAGACTGTACACAGTGTGTGTATGTGTTTATGTGAGTGTGTGTCTGTGTGTGTGTGTGTATATATATATATGTGTGTGTGTGTATATATTTCTGTATATGCATGTGTATATATATATTTATATATAGTTCACACACATTCAAACTTATTTGAATACACATTCAAAATTATTTTTATTATTATTATTTTCGTTTTTTTTTTTTTTTGTGTTTTAAAATTTTTTATTTTTGCAATGGAAATAAAAATAAAGCAGTCCTCCGTAGAGGAGGGGTGGTGGAGGGAATATATATATATATATACATATATATAAAATAATTGTCACACAACTGGGGTGACATGCCTTTCCTGCTCACCCAATTTTAGTGCAACTTAGATATCCATAATGACCTTCTAGTCTCGATACACCCATATATATATATGTATATATATATATAGTTTTTTTTGTTTTTTTTTTTGCAATAGACAATAAAAATAACGCAGTTCTCCATAAAGGAGGGATGGTGGATGGAATATATATATACATATATATAAAATAATTGTCACACAACCTGGGTGACATGCCTTGCCTGCTCACCCAGTTTTAGTGCACCTTAGTTATTCATAATGACCATCTAGTCTCGATACACCCATAAATATATATGTATATATATATAGTTTTTTTTGTTTTTTTTTTTGCAATAGACAATAAAAATAACGCAGTTCTCCATAAAGGAGGGATGGTGGATGGAATATATATATACATATATATAAAATAATTGTCACACAACTTGGGTGACATGCCTTGCCTGCTCACCCAATTTTAGTGCAACTTAGTTATCCATAATGACCAACTAGTCTCGATACACCCATATATATATATATATGTACATATATATATAGTTTTTTTATTAGCAATAGAAAAGAAAAATAACGCAGTTCTCCGTAAAGGAGGGATGGTGGATGGAATATATATATATATATATACATTTATATAAAATAATTGTCACACAACCTGGGTGACATGCCTTGCCTGCTCACCCAATTTTAGTGCACCTTAGTTATCCATACTGACCATCTAGTCTCGACACACCCATATATATATATATATATATATATATATATGTATATATATAGATATTTTTTCTTTTTCTTGTGTTTTTTTTTCGCAATGGATATTAAAAATAAAGCAGTCCTCCGTAAAGGAGGGGTGGTGGAGGGAATATATATATACATATATATATAAAATAATTGTCACACAACCTGGGTGACATGCCTTGCCTGCTCACCCAATTTTAGTGCAACTTAGTTATCCATAATGACCAACTAGTCTCGATACACCCATATATATATATATATATGTACATATATATAGTTTTTTTATTAGCAATAGAAAAGAAAAATAACGCAGTTCTCCGTAAAGGAGGGATGGTGGATGGAATATATATATATATATATATATATATATATATATATATATATATACATTTATATAAAATAATTGTCACACAACCTGGGTGACATGCCTTGCCTGCTCACCCAATTTTAGTGCACTTTTGTTATCCATACTGACCATCTAGTCTCGATACACCCATGAATATATATGTATATATATATATATATATATATATATATATATATATATAGTTTTTCTGTTTTTTTTTTGCAATAGACAATAAAAATAACGCAGTTCTCCATAAAGGAGGGATGGTGGATGGAATATGTATATGCATATATATAAAATAATTGTCACACAACCTGGGTGACATGCCTTGCCTGCTCACCCAATTTTAGTGCACCTTAGTTATCCATACTGACCATCTAGTCTCGATACACCCATATATATATATATATATATATATATATATATATATATATATATATGTACATATATATAGTTTTTTTATTAGCAATAGAAAAGAAAAATAACGCAGTTCTCCGTAAAGGAGGGATGGTGGATGGAATATATATATATATATATACATTTATATAAAATAATTGTCACACAACCTGGGTGACATGCCTTGCCTGCTCACCCAGTTTTAGTGCACCTTAGTTATCCATAATGACCATCTAGTCTCGATACACCCATAAATATATATGTATATATATATATATATATATATATATAGTTTTTTTATTTTTTTCGTAATGGACAATAAAAATAACGCAGTTCTCTGTAAAGGAGGGATGGTGGATGGAATATATATATACATATATACATTTATATAAAATAATTGTCACACAACCTGGGTGACATGCCTTGCCTGCTCACCCAGTTTTAGTGCACCTTAGTTATCCATACTGACCATCTAGTCTCGATACACCCATAAATATATATACTGAACAAAAATATAAACGCAACACTCTTGTTTCTGCTCCCATTTTTCATGAGATGGACTTAAAGACCTACAATTCATTCCAGATACACAATATTACCATTTCTCTCAAACATTTCTCACAAATCAGTCTAAATGTGTGATAGTGAGCACTTCTGCTTTGCTGAGATAATCCATCCCACCTCACAGGTGTGCCACATCAAGATGCTGATCTGACATCATGGGTAGTGCACAGGTGTACCTTATACTGCCCACAATAAATGAGAAAAAGTATGATGGTCTGTCGATAAATCAATAAGAAAATAAATGAAGTCGTTTTCGCGAACACGCTGGAAAAGCCAGGGGCCGGACCGACTGTAGGGGGCGTGGCCAGAGACAGCCATCTCAGGCTGTCAAGTCTCCCGTTTTGGCCGGGAAACTACCGTATTTTACTTCTCTTTCCCGCCGTCCTCCCGTATTAGTATTTTCCCGTAAATCTCCCTTATATTATATAGTTGCTGGATAGTGTAGTGGTAAGATCGCCGCCTTTCACACGGGAGACCGGGGTTCGAATCCCGGTTGTGGCCAAAAATATATTTTATATATTTTATATATTTATATTATATTTATATTATATTTTTTATATATTGTATTATATAGTTGCTGGATAGTGTAGTGGTAAGATCGCCGCCTTTCACACGGGAGACCGGGGTTCGAATCCCGGTTGTGGCCAGAAACAACTGCTATCACAACTAGAGGTACAACACGATTGCTACGACAAGGGGGAGCCAGGACGACAGGTCAGGGGGGAGATATCATCATCCCCACATTCCGAGATTGGGTACCAAGCCCCATATATATTAGTAGGCTGAATACAAGAGCAGCTGACCTGAGAAATAAGAAATAAGCTAAGCTGGAAACCTGGACCCTCCGACCAAGAATGCGTGAAGTACCCTCAGAAGGTCTACTAGAAGATGTACGTAGAAGACTACTACAGATCAGCTGATCTACACCACAGCAACAGTGATCCTTGAGCTGGAGCCGGACCGTCTTTGAAGACTCCGTAAATCTCCGTATAATAATATATATCTACGGGAACGAGAAAGGAGAAAGCAGAGAACAAGAACAAGATTTGTAAATGTAAGATTTGAAGGACCCCCGGCATGAAAAATAGAATAGTTCTCGTCATTAGTGAACATGTGTCTCGTCATTGTGTGTCATGGACAGTAAGAGGGGGATCAATAGAGTGTTGTTATTATAACGTCTAAAAAGTATGATGGTCTGTCGATAAATAATGAAGTCGTTTTCGCGAACACGCTGGAAAAGCCAGGGTGTAGGGGGCGTGGCCAGAGACAGCCTGCTGACCATCTCAGGCTGTCAAGTCTCCCGTTTTGGCCGGGAAACTACCGTATTTTACTTCTCTTTCCCGCCGTCCTCCCGTATTAGTATTTTCCCGTAAATCTCCCTTATATTATATAGTTGCTGGATAGTGTAGTGGTAAGATCGCCGCCTTTCACACGGGAGACCGGGGTTCGAATCCCGGTTGTGGCCAAAAATATATTTTATATATTTTATATATTTATATTTATATTTATATTATATTTTATATAATTTATATTATTTTATATTTCCTGTCTTAAAATGTAAGGGATACTGGAGCCTGGTTGCGGTGGTGGGATGGCTCACGGCGGGTGCCGGAAAATTTCCTTTATTTTCAAATCCAAACCTTGACAGGTATGCTGCTGTTCCAAATCATGGGTGCATGTTACAAGTGCGGAACATATTTTAACTTAGTACTAACTTAGCATCATATTTGATCTGATTCGACTGAATATCCCAGGTTTCCATCTCTCATGCATCTGGTGTGACGTGTTTTCAGACTCTCAGGCTGGCGCCTGAGAAACGTCTCACTCCGGCCAGCTGACCAAAGTTGGTAACCTTGGTATTGTGTGTAGGAGATTCGGTATAACTATAATTTCGTTCTCCATTTGCATGCCCGAAGTGTCTTTAAGTGTTATGTAGTTTTGCCTGAAACGCAAAAATAAAACAAAGCAATTAAAGCCGATCAGTGGCTCAAATTGTGCTGTAGCGATTGAAGAACTTTTGTCGGAAGTTGGATTCGAACTTGGGATGCCTTACTTGGGAGAACAGATACCAGAATAGAGTAGGTTAAGTCCAGCCTTGGCTTCCAAGCTGACGTTTTTCTACATATGTGCTTGTGTATCATGGACAGTAAGAGGGGGCAGGCAAGGAGAGAATTTCTCTCTTTGGGGATCAATAGAGTGTTGTTATTATAACGTCTAAAAAGTATGATGGTCTGTCGATAAATCAATAACAATATCAATGAAGTCAATGTTTATCTAAAGGAATCAGAATTCAGGAAAAGCCAGGGGCCGGACCGAGTGTAGGGGGCGTGGCCAGAGACAGCCTGCTGACTGTTCCAAATCATGGGTGCATGTTACAAGTCCGGAACATATTTTAACTTAGTACTAACTTAGCATCATATTTGATCTGATTCGACTGAATATCCCAGGTTTCCATCTCTCATGCATCTGGTGTGACGTGTTTTCAGACTCTCAGGCTGGCGCAAAGAAATCTTACGGGAATTGAACGTCTCACTCCGGTCAGCTGACCAAAGTTGGTAACCTTGGTATTGTGTGTAGGAGATTCGGTATAACTATAATTTCGTTCTCCATTTACATGCCCGTAGTGTCTTTAACCGGCTGCACGAAACTGGATCCGCCTCCATTACGACACAACTTTGCCCTTATTGGCTTAAGAATTTAGTCACATACATGACGTATATCTGCTATTTCTCCCGAGAAGCAGGTAAAGCAGTGGTAACTGCTTTGTAGTTAATTTACCTGGTAAAATTAAGTTTAAATAAATGATATAAATACTGTAATAGTACTCGTGAGCTTTGTTTATTTGTTATTAGTTATTGTAATGTTGCGCTGCTTTATTTGTTTAATCGTCTAGTCTGTGGAGACATTCAAGTTAATCAAATAAGAATTGCACTGTACACTGTACATGACCATAAAAACTTTGTATCCTTGAAATAAATGTTTTTGATCTTTTCCTTGGCAGTTATCTTTTTACACAGGGCCTCTATGTACACGATAGTTTTTTTTTTCACGACTAACAGTATGGATCAGGAGTTGGTTATTGTAAAAGAAGTAATGTGCATGCAGGTGATATTTGTATAGATTTATCCACACCCTTGTAGCAGTGCTGCCATTGCAGTCAGATCTCGCAAACTAGGAGTATTAGTTGTCTTTATTTCTCTTTATTTCTTGACGCCAACCCTCTCCATTAAATCCGGGCTTGGGACTGGCACCTACCTGAGCTGGCTTGCTCCCTTAAGTGGCTGGGTTAGGCTAAACTATATATATATATTTACCAAGACTACAATAAAACATCTCGAAATGTGTAGTCTAGCAAAACGCAGTTTAAAGAAGGTAGCCTACCTGGCGAAATTGCAAACAAATTAAGGGCGTTAGGCAGCCTTTAGATCCTACCCATCATGCACTGCAGTTTTTTGCTAATTCCTCAAATGGAAAACTGTCCATCCATCCATCCATCCATTTTCCAAACCGCTTATCCTACTGGATCGCGGGGGGTCTGGAGCCTATCCCGGAAGCAATGGGCACGAGACAGGGAACAACTCAGGATGGCGGGCCAGCCCATCGCAGGGCACACTCACACACTATTCACTCACGCATACACTCCTATGGGCAATTTAGCAACTCCAATTAGCCTCAGCATGTTTTTGGACTGTGGGGGAAACCAGAGTACCCGGAGGAAACCCCACGATGACATGGGTAGAACATGCAAACTCCACACACATGTGACCCAGGTGGAGACTCGAACCCGGGCCCTAGAGGTGTGAGGCAACAGTGCTAACCACTGCACCACCATGCTGCCCCCTAAATGGAAAACCATTAAATACAAAAGGAAAACAAAAGTGCTGTAAGACTGTATACTTATGTGTATGTTAGTAAAGGCTGTAGCTGACACAACGGACCCCACTAATTAGAAAGGGGTAATTGTACACATGTGGCATCCAGTATGTTCTTCTATAACAGTTTTTAAAAAAAAAAAAAAACTCACATTACACAAATTGGCACTATCAAAACGAGGATTATGGGGAAAATGGGGACTGTGATGGAGATTACATACACGTAGGCATGGTATTTAGTTTTTTTTAATCTGGTCACCTTCCAGAGTAATTGTAAACTAAAACCATCTTCACCCTATTTGATTCTTTATAAATGGACAATCAGTCGTGCAGTAAATGGGGGTATAGAGAGACACAGAGCTTGTCTAACAAGAAACCCTGGGAAGCTAACATTAATAGGGTGGGTATGGATAGCAAAACCATTGATACAGATTACAGATTTATATCTCACCTGAACCCTGGCGGGCTCCGTGCCAATAGGGGTTGGGATTAGGGTTAGTTAACTTAAGTAGTAATATTGATGTGTATATTCTCCTATTCTCCAGTCAGTGAATCGTGAAACGTAATGTTAATATGTTTCTATACCTATATGTTCTGCTTAAAAACCCATAAAGGCAAGCACAGTGTTTAGACATTCTGTTACTTAGACTAGTAAACACTAAGATCCTTCAGCTTTCAATTAACCTGACACAACAGTCTAAACAACAAATGTGTGCCATGTCATTTGTCATCTTTACATCTTGTATCCTTTATATGGTAATTGGATTTTCAAGGTGGAATTGCAGGTCGATCATTTTAAGGATCTAGATGTAAACCTCCCTGGTGTTGCTTTAATATTTTTTTTGCACAATTTGCTTCACACACTTCCTCCAGCAGAGAAGCTTACAATACTACACCCCACCAAATGACTGGATGATGCCTTTTTATTTAAGGTCTGGCTGTGAGCCTCGATTACCGATACACTATCTTCAGGCTCCTGCCGGGATCAGTCAGTATGGTGGACCTTTGGAGGAATGGGTACAAAACCATCAGGAAAGTTTGCAGGTGCTTCAAGAGTATGTGAAGGCTTAGTTGGAGGAACAAGCCACACCACGAAATCGGAAACACAATGAGTTGGTTAATGATTAGGGGTTTGATGAAGGTCAGCTGGTGTGTTTGCGGAACCATGTTCGAGGTAAAATACAGGATCATTGGGATGCCTGTTTGTATATGGTAGTTCGGTGTCCCCAAGATCAGGGTGCAGTTTACTCTGCAACTCCAATGGAGGGGGACGGGGTTGTCCGTCAAGTTCACCGAACAGAGTTGCGTCCAGTACCACAGGGGGTTGTTATGTCAGGGGAAGATGTTCTGGTAATGTCTCCTGAGTCTGGGTTGCCCACAGGGGCAACAGAAATGGAATCGGATGAGGACTCTGTGATTTTACGGGGACAGGGCTGGTGGGAGGGGTCGCAATAGAGCATCTACAAGTAGGCCTCGTATAATGGAGGAGGTTATGTCCCCCCCGAGGTGTAGAGACCAGTTAAACGTTCGGTGAGGTCCACCACTGGTCATCATACCAACCCTTATAAGTTACCACGGTCAGTGAATGATCGTTCGGTTGGGGAGGAAGACCAGTGGTTTGGGGATAGAATTCTTAGCTGTGATCGTTGGGTCATCAATTTCATTTTGGGGGATGGATTGTAGCCAGGCAATTATAGGCAGGTATAGGAACTGCAGTTCGGACTGGAGGCATAGCCGGGGCGAGATGGCTGTGCATGTTCCGATGGTAGGGCATATTGGCAAAGGAGCAGGCACGGGAAAGACAGGCAGGGTCCTGATAGATTTGGTGGAGCATCGGCGGGCATATTGAATTTGCAGTGTAGCAGCCTTTCTGTTTGCTTGTTTCAGGGGTGAACAATCTTATCCGCAAAGGGCCGGTGTGTATGCAGGTTTTCGCTTCAACTCCCTAATTAGATTTCTAATTAGAGGACTGATTAGCTGAAGAGTCCTCATACCTGGTTTTGAAGAGCTGACCTAAAGGTTACCCCAAAAACCTGTTTTTTTTTTGTTTGAATGGGGCAGTGAGTCATGGGGTAAACTACTGTTCTTTAGGGGTTTTCAAGGTGGAATTACGGGTCGATAATTTTAAGGATCAGGTTGTAAACCTCCCTGGTGTTGCTTTAATATGTTTTATCTGAGGTTGTATCGTGTATTATCAAGCCAGCCGGCTTAGTGGCCTCGGGAGCGGGGTTTAGTGGGAGCAGCTGGCTAGTTTTATTTTCTTTTTTGTTTGTGTCTTTTTCTTTGTTGTATGTATATTTTGGGTTCATTATTAGGCAGGCTGGGCCTTTTGGCACCTGTAGTCTGGGTGCTGGATTGCCCATAGGGGTCTTTTTTATTGCTGTGATTTGCTGTGTCATTCACTAGTGTGATTTGTGCTGGATGTGTTTTTAAGGTTGTGCTGTGGCGTGTACCTGAGCAAACTTTGGGCAACCTGTTCTCTTGTTGGCTTTATTGACAAAGGGTGGATTAGTCTAATTACGGCCTGCTACAAATAGCTGCATATAACGTATAAAAAAAATCACCTTATGGGTGCTCCGTAGGGTAGCAAGATCTTGAGTTTTTTTTACAGTACTCGGGTACGTTTTAAAATTTTCGACCAATCAGCAAACATTATTCTGACAGCATAGCTGGGAAACCAATGAAAAGTGAGTGCAACGTTCTAGAACTTGACTTCGGGTTGACGCTCCCTATAAAAGAGCTGGGTACTGCTTCAAGGCGTTCAGTTGGCGCTACCTCCTGATAGAGTAGCACTGTACGGCTCTTGTTCCGTAAAACAACATCAAAAGGATGAAAAAAAAAAACAATATTTAAAGAAGACGAAAAAAATCAATTTTTAAAGAAGACGAAAAAAACATCGTCTAAAAAAATAAGCCAAAAAAATAATATCCGAAGAAGGAAAAACATGCAAAGTAAAAAAAAACAAACAAAAATAAAAAACAATATCCAAAGAAGAAGGAAAAAAACATCCAAAGGGAGAAAAGAAGAACTGAAGGGCCAACGAGGTAGGAGGAAATACAAATTTCGTTTCAGCACCGTTGGAGTGCCAAGCCGTGAAAAGCATTTGGCCAGAAGACAAGGTAAGTGTTGTATCTGTTATTTTAAAACAGCGCTTTTCAAAATGCTGCTTTATAATCGTTTGAGATCGTTAGCCAGTGTGACAGCTGAAGGCTTTTTGAGTTTACCAACATAAAGTTTTATTTCTGTATTAGGACATTGTCAGGAACAATGATGTGTTCATTGCTATGATGTGGTCAAAAAGCGATGCATTGAATCTTAGAAACATTTGTGATTTTTCAAACGATGCTTTTCCTTTTATTTAATCAGTAAAATTTCCATCGGTTTTATATAGTGCCCCTTGAAATATGTCTTTAGCTCATTTTCCGGGCATTTTACTAGAATGCATCCTGAGAAATACACAAGCTCTGCTGCATTTCCGTGCCTCGATGTTTAGTGCCGAGTATAATTGTTGCAGTTGCCTTTTATATATTCCATGAGACCTGTTGGTACCAAGAGAAGTGTGAGACTGTCAGGGTGAATTTATCATACAATCGCACGCATAAATACCTGAGGGTTGCCAGTCCTTTTGCGTTGTTACAGGAGGACTAGAGCTGACGAGTGTGTTTCTACACACTATCAAGGGCATTGTAGTACAGTTTTCTCAGGTGGGAGAATGCTGCCGATCTCCTATTTGACAATACAGCCCTTGATATATTAGAATATTACAGAACTAGAAGCCTTTTGCAAGGAAGAATGTGAGAAAATCCCAAGTACAAGAACTGAAAGCCTTTCAGCTGGCTATAAGAAGCGCTTGTAAGCTGTGATATCTGGCAGAGGAGGTGTTACTAAGTACTGATTACGTAGGGTGCCCAAACTTTTGCAGAGTGCCATAATAATGTTTTTATTTTGTAATTTTGTTCAATTTATGGCATAAAAAGTAACTATTCATCAATGTTTGCTGAAAATATTGTGTATTTTTCCCCCAGTTCCTAAAGAGACTGTATTAACTGATATTGTTGCTTTTGTAATTGAAAAGATGTTATTTGTCAAGGGGTGCCAAACCTTTGCATAAGACTGTACACAGTGTGTGTATGTGTTTATGTGAGTGTGTGTCTGTGTGTGTGTGTGTATATATATATATATATGTGTGTGTGTGTATATATTTCTGTATATGCATGTGTATATATATATTTATATATAGTTCACACACATTCAAACTTATTTGAATACACATTCAAAATTATTTTTATTATTATTATTTTCGTTTTTTTTTTTTTTTTGTGTTTTAAAATTTTTTATTTTTGCAATGGAAATAAAAATAAAGCAGTCCTCCGTAGAGGAGGGGTGGTGGAGGGAATATATATATATATATACATATATATAAAATAATTGTCACACAACTGGGGTGACATGCCTTTCCTGCTCACCCAATTTTAGTGCACTTTAGTTATGCATAATGACCTTCTAGTCTCGATACACCCATATATATATATGTATATATATATATAGTTTTTTTTGTTTTTTTTTTTGCAATAGACAATAAAAATAACGCAGTTCTCCGTAAAGGAGGATGGTGGATGGAATATAATATATACATATATATAAAATAATTGTCACACAACCTGGGTGACATGCCTTGCCTGCTCACCCAGTTTTAGTGCACCTTAGTTATTCATAATGACCATCTAGTCTCGATACACCCATAAATATATATGTATATATATATAGTTTTTTTTTTGTTTTTTTTTTTGCAATAGACAATAAAAATAACGCAGTTCTCCATAAAGGAGGGATGGTGGATGGAATATATATATACATATATATAAAATAATTGTCACACAACTTGGGTGACATGCCCTTGCCTGCTCACCCAATTTTAGTGCAACTTAGTTATCCATAATGACCAACTAGTCTCGATACACCCATATATATATATATATGTACATATATATATAGTTTTTTTATTAGGCAATAGAAAAGAAAAATAACGCAGTTCTCCGTAAAGGAGGGATGGTGGATGGAATATATATATATATATATATACATTTATATAAAATAATTGTCACACAACCTGGGTGACATGCCTTGCCTGCTCACCCAATTTTAGTGCACTTTAGTTATCCATACTGACCATCTAGTCTCGACACACCCATATATATATATATATATATATATATATATGTATATATATAGATATTTTTTCTTTTTCTTGTGTTTTTTTTTCGCAATGGATATTAAAAATAAAGCAGTCCTCCGTAAAGGAGGGGTGGTGGAGGGAATATATATATACATATATATATAAAATAATTGTCACACAACCTGGGTGACATGCCTTGCCTGCTCACCCAATTTTAGTGCAACTTAGTTATCCATAATGACCAACTAGTCTCGATACACCCATATATATATATATATATGTACATATATATAGTTTTTTTATTAGCAATAGAAAAGAAAAATAACGCAGTTCTCCGTAAAGGAGGGATGGTGGATGGAATATATATATATATATATATATATATATATATATATATATATATATATATATATATATATACATTTATATAAAATAATTGTCACACAACCTGGGTGACATGCCTTGCCTGCTCACCCAATTTTAGTGCACTTTAGTTATCCATACTGACCATCTAGTCTCGACACACCCATATATATATATATATATATATATATATATATATATATATGTATATATATATAGATATTTTTTTCTTTTTCTTGTGTTTTTTTTTCGCAATGGATATTAAAAATAAAGCAGTCCTCCGTAAAGGAGGGGTGGTGGAGGGAATATATATATACATATATATATAAAATAATTGTCACACAACCTGGGTGACATGCCTTGCCTGCTCACCCAATTTTAGTGCAACTTAGTTATCCATAATGACCAACTAGTCTCGATACACCCATATATATATATATATGTACATATATATAGTTTTTTTATTAGCAATAGAAAAGAAAAATAACGCAGTTCTCCGTAAAGGAGGGATGGTGGATGGAATATATATATATATATATATATATATATATATATATATATACATTTATATAAAATAATTGTCACACAACCTGGGTGACATGCCTTGCCTGCTCACCCAATTTTAGTGCACTTTAGTTATCCATACTGACCATCTAGTCTCGACACACCCATATATATATATATATATATATATATATATATATATATATATATATATATATATATAGATATTTTTTCTTTTTCTTGTGTTTTTTTTTCGCAATGGATATTAAAAATAAAGCAGTCCTCCGTAAAGGAGGGATGGTGGATGGAATATATATATAAAATAATTGTCACACAACCGGGGTGACATGCCTTGCCTGCTCACCCAATTTTAGTGCACCTTAGTTATTCATAATGACCATCTAGTCTCGATACACCCATAAATATATATGTATATATATATAGTTTTTTTATTAGCAATAGAAAAGAAAAATAACGCAGTTCTCCATAAAGGAGGGATGGTGGATGGAATATATATATATATATATACATTTATATAAAATAATTGTCACACAACCTGGGTGACATGCCTTGCCTGCTCACCCAATTTTAGTGCACTTTAGTTATCCATAATGACCATCTAGTCTCGATACACCCATGAATATATATGTATATATATATATATATATATATATATATATATATATATAGTTTTTCTGTTTTTTTTTTGCAATAGACAATAAAAATAACGCAGTTCTCCGTAAAGGAGGGATGGTGGATGGAATATGTATATGCATATATATAAAATAATTGTCACACAACCTGGGTGACATGCCTTGCCTGCTCACCCAATTTTAGTGCACCTCAGTTATCCATACTGACCATCTAGTCTCGACACACCCATATATATATATATATATATATATATATATATATATATATGTATATATATAGATATTTTTTCTTTTTCTTGTGTTTTTTTTTCGCAATGGATATTAAAAATAAAGCAGTCCTCCGTAAAGGAGGGGTGGTGGAGGGAATATATATATACATTTATATAAAATAATTGTCACACAACTGGGGTGACATGCCTTGCCTGCTCACCCAATTTTAGTGCACCTTAGTTATCCATAATGACCAACTAGTCTCGATACACCCATAAATATATATATATATATGTACATATATATAGTTTTTTTATTAGCAATAGAAAAGAAAAATAACGCAGTTCTCCGTAAAGGAGGGATGGTGGATGGAATATATACATACATATATATAAAATAATTGTCACACAACCTGGGTGACATGCCTTGCCTGCTCACCCAATTTTAGTGCAACTTAGTTATCCATAATGACCAACTAGTCTCGATACACCCATAAATATATATGTATATATATAGTTTTTTTTTTTTCGCAATGGACAATAAAAATAACGCAGTTCTCCGTAAAGGAGGGATGGTGGATGGAATATATATATAAAATAATTGTCACACAACCGGGGTGACATGCCTTGCCTGCTCACCCAATTTTAGTGCACCTTAGTTATTCATAATGACCATCTAGTCTCGATACACCCATAAATATATATGTATATATATGTATTGTTTTTTTTTTTTTTTTTTTTTGCAATAGACAATAAAAATAGCGCAGTTCTCCATAAAGGAGGGATGGTGGATGGAATATATATATACATATATATAAAATAATTGTCACACAACCTGGGTGACATGCCTTGCCTGCTCACCCAATTTTAGTGCAACTTAGTTATCCATAATGACCAACTAGTCTCGATACACCCATATTATATATATATATATGTACATATATATAGTTTTTTTATTAGCAATAGAAAAGAAAAATAACACAGTTCTCCGTAAAGGAGGGATGGTGGATGGAATATATATATATATATATATATATATATATATATATATATATACATTTATATAAAATAATTGTCACACAACCTGGGTGACATGCCTTGCCTGCTCACCCAATTTTAGTGCACTTTAGTTATCCATACTGACCATCTAGTCTCGACACACCCATATATATATATATATATATATATATATATATATGTATATATATAGATATTTTTTCTTTTTCTTGTGTTTTTTTTTCGCAATGGATATTAAAAATAAAGCAGTCCTCCGTAAAGGAGGGATGGTGGATGGAATATATATATAAAATAATTGTCACACAACCGGGGTGACATGCCTTGCCTGCTCACCCAATTTTAGTGCACCTTAGTTATTCATAATGACCATCTAGTCTCGATACACCCATGAATATATATGTATATATATATATATATATATATATATATATATATATATATATAGTTTTTCTGTTTTTTTTTTGCAATAGACAATAAAAATAACGCAGTTCTCCATAAAGGAGGGATGGTGGATGGAATATGTATATGCATATATATAAAATAATTGTCACACAACCTGGGTGACATGCCTTGCCTGCTCACCCAATTTTAGTGCACCTTAGTTATCCATACTGACCATCTAGTCTCGATACACCCATATATATATATATATATATATATATATATATATATATATATATATATATATATATATATATATATATGTACATATATATAGTTTTTTTATTAGCAATAGAAAAGAAAAATAACGCAGTTCTCCGTAAAGGAGGGATGGTGGATGGAATATATATATATATATATATACATTTATATAAAATAATTGTCACACAACCTGGGTGACATGCCTTGCCTGCTCACCCAGTTTTAGTGCACCTTAGTTATCCATAATGACCATCTAGTCTCGATACACCCATAAATATATATGTATATATATATATATATATATATATAGTTTTTTTATTTTTTTCGTAATGGACAATAAAAATAACGCAGTTCTCCGTAAAGGAGGGATGGTGGATGGAATATATATATACATATATACATTTATATAAAATAATTGTCACACAACCTGGGTGACATGCCTTGCCTGCTCACCCAGTTTTAGTGCACCTTAGTTATCCATACTGACCATCTAGTCTCGATACACCCATAAATATATATACTGAACAAAAATATAAACGCAACACTCTTGTTTCTGCTCCCATTTTTCATGAGATGGACTTAAAGACCTACAATTCATTCCAGATACACAATATTACCATTTCTCTCAAACATTTCTCACAAATCAGTCTAAATGTGTGATAGTGAGCACTTCTGCTTTGCTGAGATAATCCATCCCACCTCACAGGTGTGCCACATCAAGATGCTGATCTGACATCATGGGTAGTGCACAGGTGTACCTTATACTGCCCACAATAAAAGGCCACCCTGGAATGTGCAGTTTTTTGCTTTATTGGGGGTCTGGGGACTCAGAACCGGTCAGTATCTGGTGTGACCACCATTTGCCTCATACAATGCAACACATCTTCTTCGCATAGAGTTTATCAGATTGTCAATTGTGGCCTGTGGAATGTTGGTCCACTCCTCTTCAATGGCTGTGCGAAGTTGTTGGATATTAGTGGGAACTGGTGGTCAAGCACATCCCAAACATGCTCAACGGGTGACATGTCCGGTGAGTATGCTGGCCATGCAAGAACTGGGACATTTTCAGCTTCCAAGAACTGTGTACAGATCCTTGCAACATGGGGCCGTGCATCATCTGTCTGAGTGGCTGGTCTCAGACGATCTTGGAGGTGAACCTGCTGGATGTGGAGGTCCTGGGCTGGTGTGGTTACACGTGGTCTGCGGTTGTGAGGCCGGTTGGATGTACTGCCATATTCTCTGAAACGCCTTTGGAGACGGCTTATGGTTGAGAAATGAACATTCAATGCACGAGCAACAGATCTGGTTGACATTCCTGCTGTCAGCATGCCAATTGCACGCTCCCTCAATGCTTGTGGCATCTGTGGCATTTTGCTGTGAGACAAAACTGCACATTCCAGGGTGGCCTTTTATTGTGGGCAGTATAAGGTACACCTGTGCACTACCCATGATGTCAGATCAGCATCTTGATGTGGCACACCTGTGAGGTGGGATGGATTATCTCAGCAAAGCAGAAGTGCTCACTATCACACATTTAGACTGATTTGTGAGAAATGTTTGAGAGAAATGGTAATATTGTGTATCTGGAATGAATTGTAGATCTTTAAGTCCATCTCATGAAAAATGGGAGCAAAAACAAAAGTGTTGCGTTTATATTTTTGTTCAGTGTATGTATATGTATACATATAGTTTTTTTTGTGTTTGTGAAAACGGGTCTTTAATCGGGGAAACGGAGCGGGTAGAGCAGGACGGAACGCAGGCATTGACAAACTACAATGACGGACAGGGCAAACAGGTAAGACCAGGACTTAAAATAGGTCATGACTAATCAAAGTAATCGGGCAAAGCAGGAGACGATCAGGGAAGCACACGTGGGTAATCAGGGGGCGTGGCACACACGAGGAGCGGACAAGCCGGGCATATATGTATATCTATATAAAACCTCATTAATGAGGGACAGGGAACAGAACGGACAGACAGAACTGGCACAGGGGAACGAGCCAGGACAAGACTTGACATAAGACAGGAAAGGCAGAGAAACAGATCAGAAAGGGGGACACGGAGGGAACAGGCAGGACAAAAGGACCGGGAGTGAACGAAGGGAACATCGGGGAAAGAGGAGCAGAAGCCAGAGGGACGAGGGACAAAGAGAGGAGGGACAGAGACAGGAGGAACAAAGCGAGGGGGAGCAGAGGCAGGAGGGACAAAGACGGGAGGCCAGGGAGAGAAGGAGGGGGAACCAAGAGGAGCCCGAGGGAGACCCAGCGGGCGACGGGAGGCAGCCGGAAGGGCTGCAGGCGGCCGGAGCCGGAGGGGCCGAGGAGACGGGGTGAGGGACAGACGCAGGGACGAAGGAGGGAGTCGGAGGGGAGACCAGGGAAGGGGACGAAGGAGCTGGAAGGGACCCTGGCGAGGGCAAGGAGAGAGGGGGAGCCGCAGCAGACGGCGACGTCCTCCGACACGCCAGAGCGGGAGGACCAGCAGGCGAATGAGGAGCCGCCGTCGGGGGGCCCGCAGGCAACCGATAAGACGCCGGAGGAGGGACCGAGGCAGGGCGACGAGGCCGCGGAGGGGGACCCGCAGACGACAGCCGACCCGGAGGGCCAGGACCCGCAGGTGCCGACCAAGCCCTAGCGCCGGCGAGGGAGGGCGAGCCAGGGGGCTGGGCGGGTGGGACCCCAGCCGTGCGTCTGTGTCCTCTCCCCTTATGGGACACAGACATAAGGACCTGCGGCCGGGGTCGGGCTCGTCGGGGTGAGGGTACCAGAGTCACAGGGGGAGAAGGGACTGGAGTGGGGCCAGGGACTGGAGCTGCAGGCTGCAGAGGGGGCGCCTGCCCGGGAGCTGCAGGCAGGGAAAGCGCCTCGGACGTGGGCGCGGTAGCTGCAGGCAGCGGAGACGGCTGCTCGGGCTCTGGGGCCGCAGGGGGCACTTATTTTATTATATAAAATAAGTGTCACACAACCGGGGTGACATGCCTTGCCTGCTTGTGGGATGAGGAAGACTCAGGGACTGGAAATGGGATTAAAACTGAAGATGTGCTCATTCCTTTGTGTATTTACAAATTTTCCTTCCGTCAGACATGAGGAGTTTGCTGCTATATTTGGCACTAATAGAGATTCTGATGCTGCTATTTTTATTGTCTATTAGTTTGTTATTATTTACAAGTTCTGTTGTGTTTTTGCATTTTTCTCTTCTGGTTAATTAACTGCTGTCTGTTTGCTGTGAAGTATGAGTGTGGTGAGTAAGACTCAGGGACTGGAAGTGGGATTACAACTAAAGATAACATGCTTATTCCTTTTTGTATTGTTTACAAATTTCCTTCCGTCAAACATGAGGAGTTTGCTGCTATATTGTGCACTAACAGAGATTCTGATGCTGCTATTTTTATTGTTTATAAATGTGTTATTGTTTCCAAGTTGAGTATTCAATAAATGCTAAATTGAGAAATTTTGTGTATCGTTTGTTATTATTAGTGTGATATTTTACCATGCAAATAGAGGGGAAAACGTCCAATTATCGGCCAAAAAAAATCAGCAGCATATATCGGCCATCGCCTGACCCTTGACTTGAAAAACCCATATCGGTCGACCTCTAGTAACAGTACATTCTGTCCAATTCATCCATCGAGTTAAGTCACACACCCACTTGAGGGGGCACTCCGGCAGACGTGAGGATGGGGATGTTCTTTCCGCTATAACATCCACTGCAGAAGTACATCTCGCTCCTGTTCACAGGGCTTACTTCAATGATGAAGCAGGGCTGGTTGTCTGGACAAGAAGTTGTCCTGCTGCTGGGTCTCGGTGCCGTTTTTCCACCTAAGCTTGAAGGTGGAAATGTGTTCCAACTTGGTCCCTGGGACTGCAGCATAGCCAAACATCGCGAGCAGCGTCGGCCACACCCACCACCAGAACCATCACACCGTCCTATACACATAAAGAAGAACTAAAACATAGAGTGTTGTGACAATCTATGCGTTAATGTTTGGCAGCATAGGTGATTCATTAAAATTATACCGAAGAATGGAAAATGTGATATTTAGAATATTTTTTGCCATTTAGTAGCTAATTTAAGCACTTACCCAATGCCTCAATTTGTTTTAGGTCAGTAATGTCTGAGCCAAAAGAATGAATGTATGAATTTAATACAATTCACCCACTCCCACCCACACACAAATCTGAAATTCAATTTAAGACACTTCTTAAACATTAGTGCATTAACAAAAAAGGAAAATCTTAAGAGATTCAGTAGGATTTTCTATGTTAGACTTAAGCTAATAGTTCAATAGTTTTTACATATTTCAATATACCAATTTGACTTTAATGTTGAAACAGATGCTAAAACATGGAATAATTTCATAACTAGAGAAACATGTTATTCACAAACACTAGCAAAGGTAGCTTATAGTTAAGCTTACTTAAGTCAGCAAGTCAGGCTACAGTGTGTAAGAATAGTCGTAAACGATAATTTGTCTCAGTCTTACATGACAGAATAAGTAAACAGAAAATATAAAATGGCTGAAACAGCGTCATTAACGCCAGCTACAGTAGAGGCGCAGAAAAGGTGTCATGACTGAAGTATTCCCAAACTCTGGAAGACCGTATGCGAGTCTTTTTTGCCGCGTGTTTCTCCAGAGGCTCCGGAGCTCCGCTGGTTGACACAGCCATGTTGGTTCATGTGCAGGGGGACGAGCGGCAAATTTCTTTTTTGCAGGGTGGTAGGTGATGTCTCATTAATATTTATGAGAGAAGTGCTACATGATTGGCCAGTGCATGCCTTACAAAATGGTGCGGCACTGCATCCAAGCCTGCGGCACTCAGAGTCACAAATACAGTGGAAACCATTTGTAGTAATTACGTCTGTCTGGCTGATTTCCAACTAATTGATATTTGTATATTTATTACATGAATATAAGGTAATATAAGGTAATAGAAGAGGTATTTAATGGTTTTCCATCTGAGGAATTTGCAAAAAACTGCAGTGCATGATGGGTCGGACCTAAAGGCTGCCTTAACGTCCTCATCTGTATGACGACATACATCAAGACTAGGAAGGTGCATAATGTTCATGTCTGGTTGCGTTTGTTGGTCCAGAAAGTAATTCAATTTCGCCATGTAGGTTACGTTCTTAAAAACTGCTTGGATATAGCCCGATTATATGCTGTGGGCCTTTTAATTTCTTTGTTTACCAGGTAGGCTACCTTCTTTAAACTGCGTTTTGTTAGACTACATATTTAGGGAGGTCTTTATAAATTTATAGTAGTCTTCATAAATATGTACATAGTTTAGCCTAACCCAGCCACTTAAGGGAGAAAGCCAGCTCAACTAGGTGTCGGTCCCAAGCCCGGATTAATGGGGAGGGTTGGCGTCAAGAAATAAAGAGACTGTATCTTCACTGCATGACTGATGTCAAAATGTGTGAAATATGTGGTTGTATTAATAAATGCATTAAAGTAGGTTAATGATTCTGTGCTGTCTAAATTGTATAGAAAATTTCTACGTATAGCCAAACAAATCTCCTCCTGTTTGAAAAGGCATAGAAAAAGCAATTTAGCCACTAAAACTTTACAGTTTTTGTGAGGGACAGTCGAATTCTCTCGTTTCTCTCGTCAAGTTTTTTTGTGATCCTGCACCTACACTTTGCCGGCCCCAGGAGGATGGGCTCCCCCTTTGAGTTTGGTCCCTCCCAAGGTTTCTTCCTTCTTGGGAGTTTTTCCATGCTATCGGCGCCTATGGCTTACTCACTGGGGGCTTTGGGTGGGCATGATATAAAGCAAAGCATTTTCCCTCCCAGTTTCCTCCTCTGGTCCACATTGCAGGACCATCAGCCATCAGAAACAGCCAGACGGTCTCCTTCAGCTTCTTTAGTGTCCTTGGAAGCCAAGGCAGTTTTAGGTCTGAGAAGAGGTTTATCAGAAGGACACATATTACGTCGTTTGTCCTGAAATGTAACATGGGGAGGAAAAGTTAAGCGGTTTAGTCAGATTGGAGTCGTTTATTCAGCAGTGGCAGCGCCAGTGACTTAATGCTACAGGTGCTATAGGGGAGTGAGATTATTTAGACCGGGTGCTTTAGCTTTTCAGCTTATGTAGATGGTGTATAGAAGCACACAGCACGATAAGCTACAGCATGGATAAAATAGGATAAAATATAAAATTCTAACGTCTAGCTCACAGAGCCTCTATGTGTACTTTGAAGAAAAAATACACTACAAGTATGCTGTAAAAACCGCAAAAATGTCTTACACAATATACAGATTTTACAGATAGTTAAAGAAAAAATGAAACCAATATTTTGGGGGTGCTGTGGGGGTACTATGGTCATTGGAGGAGGAGCTAGAGCCCCCCCCCCCAAGCTTTTCCTTGGTGCTGCCACTGTTGTTCAGATTAAAAGTAACATTGTCATTAATAAACAGTACTCTGATCAAATTTTTGCATGTACAAACACAATCAAAGTTTAACCACATGTTTAGACACAATTCACACACCTGTTACATTTCCATAATGCTAAGACTCTCTACACTTACTTCATCCACTTTCTTGTTTGGTACACAGTCATTTGATGGATGTGTAAGATCATTACCAGACCGTCTGCTGCAAACTCTACAGTTAATGAATGGCTGCAAAAACACACAGACACACAAAAACAGTATTTAAAGAGTGGTGGGCAATAAATACAGTGAGAGAAGGTGTAGTAAAGATATATCTAATGATTTAAGGCAGAGCTGCTGGAGTGCAGGGTTTAATGACACAGAACAATTTTAGAGGAAAGAGCTTCCAAAGCAGGGTCACCATAAGGCTATATTATACAAAGCAAGTTCATCTAAAAGTATGAACAACAAATCCCGTTTAACTGAACACTGCTCTGTATTAAAATACTGTCCTCCGATCAAGCTAAGTGGTCCTGTAGTTCACTATTTAAAGAGGTAAATTTAAAGGGTAATTCACACTGCACATCTACCCTGCTCTGACCAGGTTTAATTACTGGCTTTCTAATTAAAACAAGAGTTAAGTCCTGCCCTTTCACCACAAAACACCACACTGCCATTTAAGGCTGATTTCAACAATGAGTTTTAGTTAACCTGGCTCGATTGAGTTAACTCTGGGTATGTAAAACCCGCTTTGTAGTACAGCCCACAGGTCTTTAAATAAGGCCAGCTAGGGTTCATAGCTCGAAGCATAATCTACAGGTCACCCCTCAGATGATTAGCATTTGCTTCTGCCTGGTAATCCAGCCTTTAAGCCTGTAAACCTACTAAAATTTGAGAATAAGGTGAAGGAACTGGCTCTTTGAGGCCACCTATGTATTTGTTACTTTATTGTTGGCTAACTTTCCCCCGCAGGGCATCAAAAAAGTTAACATGAACCTAAATTAATTTGCTAACTGATATGTCCAATGCTCACAGTCACAGTGACTCTTTACTTACCCTCTTGTCCATGAAAATACAGTCAGCCCGATGGTCTGTTGCAGTTGACTTTGGACATTTTGTTGCTCTCAAGAGAATCTCAATGTCAATGTATTCACTGCTGATCTAAATCACATAAACACGTTATATACAAAATTGCCTACAACTGTTTTAAAGGCAATATAACAAACAATAATCACCCAAAAAATGGCAAACTGTCACAGACTTGACTGCAGCAGATTCAGAGAGAAACTGTGAGAAGGTAAAATTGACCAGGGCTGAGATATACAACCATCACTTTCATTGTGAAGAGACATTAAGCATCATATGCATTGAAATTAAAACATCAAAATCAATGTGATACTCATTAGTTCAGCTTGCAGATGATGAAAGTTTCACACTTTTGTAAACACTTTCTCAGCAGTTACCTTCGGACGGCCCTGGATGTTATAGAAATTCATGTGCTGACGGGTTCCTTGATGAGCATTTTCGACTGCGAGTTTAATGGCCGTCTTGTGAGTGCAGGGAGACTGTGGTAATCTTGCTGGGCCTCTGTGGAGATAAGCAGAGCTCCATAAGCCAAAACCAGAAGCAGCAGGCGGGTCATCTTCCTCTCAGCTTTGAAGGGAGAAGCAGGACTGAGGACACTGATCTGTGGTCCCCTTATCCAGCACGTCCAGGGGCGTGTCCTTCACTCGAAACAAACAGACCTTTGAACAACATTGGAAAACTCTTCAGGATGAATTGAGGCAGGTGGTCAAGTGGGTTTATTGTTATTTCAGCAATATACACAGTACACAGTGAAAGGAAACATTGTTCCTCCTGGACCACGGTGCAACACAAAGAAGAAAAACAGAAACAACACAAGATGACACAAGTGCGGGCAAGATAGAACTATACAGAGTGAAAGGAGCACAAACAGAGGGAGAAAGTGCAAGATAAACACAAGAGCAACAATACAATACTACAGGACAAGACAGCGCAGTCAAGAACACAGAGTGCAGCCAGAGCTAACCTGAATAGGGGCATCAAGGTTGCCAGGCAGGCAGAGAAACAGAAAATAGAGGTCTACTTCACATACAACAACCCACAGTGGGTGTGGCAGGGAATACAACACATTACAAACTTCAAAGGCAACAACACCGTCACTGTTAACAGCAACGCCCTTTTAGCAAAGGAGCTAAACAGCTTCTTTGCTCGTCTGGAGGAACACAGAGCAGACATAGCCACACTGCCCCCTCCCCCAATCTCCAGCACTCACAGACTCCCTCTGCAGGAACACCACGCGAGAAGGCACATTGCATCTCTAGGTGTGTGGAGTTTAAGACAAGGCAAGTGATGCTACGATAATATAATTCCTTGGTAAGACCCCACCTAGAATATTGTGTGCGGGTTTGGTTACCATACCTTAAGAAGGACATTGCTGCCTTGGAAAAGGTGCAACGTAGGGCAACGAGAATGATTCCTGGTCTTAGAGGAATGTCTAATGAGGAGAGGTTAGCTGAGCTGAATCTGTTTAGCCTCGAGCAAAGGAGACTAAGGGGGGACATAATCCAGGTGTTTAAGATTCTAACAGGTCTGGATGCTGTTCAGCCAAATGGCTATTTCAATGTTAGTTTAAATACCAGAACTCGTGGCCATAAGTGGAAATTAGCTGGAGAACATTTTAAAACGAATTTGATGAAGCATTTCTGTACACAGCGTGTAGTTAGAGTATGGAATAGTCTTCCTGTTATTGTAACACAAGCTAAAACCCTGGGTTCTTTTAAATCAGAGCTAGATAAGATTTTTGAGCTATTAGCTAAGTTCTCCTCAAAGGAGCTTGATGGGCCGAATGGCCTCCTCTCATTTGTAAATCTCTTTGGTTCTTATGAGTCAGCTTACAGAGATGAGGTCCAGAAACTGATAGGTTGGAGTTCAGCAAACAATTTGGCACTAAACAGCACAAAGACAAAGGAATCACTGACTTCAGGAAGGATGGAGGCGACACTGGCCTGCCTAGATGGATGGATGGATGTTTTTATTGACATTGTAAGTACAATGAGATTTAGTTTGGAACGCGCCAGCAGCTACACAGTATATTTACAATTATATAGATTGTGAGGCATAAAATAAGGTGTGAGTAATATAACATAACGACATAATATAAGTAATCATTAATTAATCATTACAGATGGTATGAGGTGTGAACCGCTAGGCTGCTATGGCATGTTTGGTATCAAACCGATGGAAAATCACTCCAGTTTCCAAATCTGGTCAGTGGTTACCACGAAAGTGAATATATCAAAAGTTACACCAGCCTAACGAAAATCATCAATACAAGGGAAATCACTCTGGTCATAAATCTCAAAAGGACTGATACAGACCCCCTTCCGAAAGCCCGCCAAATGGATGGTCAGCCATTGGTCCAGGAGTCGAATTCCTGGTCACTCCTATTCACGAACTTTACACTATAAAACCTGGCACCTCAGAACAAAGCCAGGAGAGGAGAAACAGAAGGGAGGAGAAAACAAAAGACCATCAGCACGAAGAGAGGCAGAGAACATCAGCCCAAGAGAAGAGAAGCCCACAAGAAGCCCTCCTGAAGCCTATCAGTGAAGACCCAGCTGGACAGAGAACTGCAACCAAGCCCAAGCTTCACCAGGAGAGGGAATCAGAGGGGCTCCACTCCAACAACCGCTGCAAACACCGCGCCTCCCTGAGTGCCATCACCCATCAGCTCATCAGCCTCCGCAACCAACTGCCAAGACCCCCCCCCCCCCCACTCTGCAACCAAGTAAACAAACTTCCTTTCATTTATAACAACCTAAACTCCTATTCACCTGCTATATTACTTTAGGACAGTATTTCCACAAATTGCTTGCTTTGCAGAACAGTATTTTCCCTTTTAAGGTTACTCATTTTAAATCTGGTCATTGCATTTTCATGATTACATTGTTTGTGTCCACTCCGTTATTTCGTGTTTATTGTTTGTTAGGTGTAATGTCTGTCTTATGTTAGTTATAGGAATAAATGCATGTCTTTTACACAACTTCAGCCTCCGTTCATTGAGTGCTCACAAGAATCCCTGCCTGTGCGATCTACGCTCTGAAACCTCAAATTCGCCTGAAATATCGCGAGACTCTCTCTCATTGGCCGTGAGGGGAGCTTCGCTACCGATCGTTTACATTACCTGGTGACGCAGCTCGTTGGACAAGCCTTCTATTCTAACCCAGGTTATTACGTGATACTGGTTATTAATGAGTTCCATTTAAGTCACACATTAACAGACTCACGGTGTTTCGCAATTGAGTTTGAGCCGACCATTCAGCATAAAAATTGGTTAATAATCACAAGGCACAAGGTTTAAACTTATTCTGAGCACACAATTTAAACTTTTTATGACCGAACGTGCAGTGAAGAAGCGCTACTGTCAACTGGTTGCAAAAGTCGCACTCATGGCAATCTGAAGGCATTTAAGCGGGATCATATGGGCTTATTATAGTTATTTTTATTTCTATTATTAGTAGTTATATTATTTTGTTTTATTTTCGGTGATTTCATTGTAGTTCTTTCGTATTAAACTGCAGTAAACTTTAACCCTATGTCTGACGAGATTCTCAGATGTAGCGCTTTGTTTCCAGGTTCAATTCGGACGAGTGTCTCCGTTTCTATATATCCTGGGAGAGATCTCTCTATTAGCGAACGGGAATACTTGTTATGAGGTTCTAACCTAAATTATGTTGCGCTTGGACATAAGACCGATAGCTTAGTTACCTATCAGGATCATACTCGTATGTGTGTGCCTGCTTTAGACAAAGCAAGTTTAACACAACTTTGCGCTGTGAGCCAAGTGTGTGTCATTTAGAAATTGGGAGTCTCCTGTGCTTGAGACCCGCCGTGGTTAAGCACCATTTGCGACGAGATATAGTGCACTCACAATTTAAATCTGTCGCCGTAACGCGTGCGCCGTCTCGCTTCAGTAATTGTTTTAAGGGGTGATGACGAAGATGACGAATTTACTTTCCTGAAGAGGAGCAGGATGGGTCACGCGTTCTGTAAGATTTGTCTCCCACGGGGAAGGAACGATGTCAGTCGGCATGAAAAATCCAAGTCATTAGTGAATGACAGAGCCGCATGAGTGAACATGAAAAATTAATAGAAAATAAATGACAAATGGTTATTTTATATTTTATATATTTTATATATTTATATTTATATTATATTTTATATAATTTATATTATTTTATATTTCCTGTCTTAAAATGTAAGGGATACTGGAGCCTGGTTGCGGTGGTGGGATGGCTCACGGCGGGTGCCGGAAAATTTCCTTTATTTTCAAATCCAAACCTTGACAGGTATGCTGCTGTTCCAAATCATGGGTGCATGTTACAAGTGTCCCCAAGATCAGGGTGCAGTTTACTCTGCAACTCCAATGGAGGGGGACGGGGTTGTCCGTCAAGTTCACCGAACAGAGTTGCGTCCAGTACCACAGGGGGTTGTTATGTCAGGGGAAGATGTTCTGGTAATGTCTCCTGAGTCTGGGTTGCCCACAGGGGCAACAGAAATGGAATCGGATGAGGACTCTGTGATTTTACGGGGACAGGGCTGGTGGGAGGGGTCGCAATAGAGCATCCACAAGTAGGCCTCGTATAATGGAGGAGGTTATGTCCCCCCCGAGGTGTAGAGACCAGTTAAACGTTCGGTGAGGTCCACCACTGGTCATCATACCAACCCTTATAAGTTACCACGGTCAGTGAATGATCGTTCGGTTGGGGAGGAAGACCAGTGGTTTGGGGATAGAATTCTTAGCTGTGATCGTTGGGTCATCAATTTCATTTTGGGGGATGGATTGTAGCCAGGCAATTATAGGCAGGTATAGGAACTGCAGTTCGGACTGGAGGCATAGCCGGGGCGAGATGGCTGTGCATGTTCCGATGGTAGGGCATATTGGCAAAGGAGCAGGCACGGGAAAGACAGGCAGGGTCCTGATAGATTTGGTGGAGCATCGGCGGGCATATTGAATTTGCAGTGTAGCAGCCTTTCTGTTTGCTTGTTTCAGGGGTGAACAATCTTATCCGCAAAGGGCCGGTGTGTATGCAGGTTTTCGCTGCAACTCCCTAATTAGATTTCTAATTAGAGGACTGATTAGCTGAAGAGTCCTCATACCTGGTTTTGAAGAGCTGACCTAAAGGTTACCCCAAAAACCTGTTTTTTTTTTGTTTGAATGGGGCAGTGAGTCATGGGGTAAACTACTGTTCTTTAGGGGTTTTCAAGGTGGAATTACGGGTCGATAATTTTAAGGATCAGGTTGTAAACCTCCCTGGTGTTGCTTTAATATGTTTTATCTGAGGTTGTATCGTGTATTATCAAGCCAGCCGGCTTAGTGGCCTCGGGAGCGGGGTTTAGTGGGAGCAGCTGGCTAGTTTTATTTTCTTTTTTGTTTGTGTCTTTTTCTTTGTTGTATGTATATTTTGGGTTCATTATTAGGCAGGCTGGGCCTTTTGGCACCTGTAGTCTGGGTGCTGGATTGCCCATAGGGGTCTTTTTTATTGCTGTGATTTGCTGTGTCATTCACTAGTGTGATTTGTGCTGGATGTGTTTTTAAGGTTGTGCTGTGGCGTGTACCTGAGCAAACTTTGGGCAACCTGTTCTCTTGTTGGCTTTATTGACAAAGGGTGGATTAGTCTAATTACGGCCTGCTACAAATAGCTGCATATAACGTATAAAAAAAATCACCTTATGGGTGCTCCGTAGGGTAGCAAGATCTTGAGTTTTTTTTACAGTACTCGGGTACGTTTTAAAATTTTCGACCAATCAGCAAACATTATTCTGACAGCATAGCTGGGAAACCAATGAAAAGTGAGTGCAACGTTCTAGAACTTGACTTCGGGTTGACGCTCCCTATAAAAGAGCTGGGTACTGCTTCAAGGCGTTCAGTTGGCGCTACCTCCTGATAGAGTAGCACTGTACGGCTCTTGTTCCGTAAAACAACATCAAAAGGATGAAAAAAAAAACAATATTTAAAGAAGACGAAAAAAATCAATTTTTAAAGAAGACGAAAAAAACATCGTCTAAAAAAATAAGCCAAAAAAATAATATCCGAAGAAGGAAAAACATGCAAAGTAAAAAAAAACAAACAAAAATAAAAAACAATATCCAAAGAAGAAGGAAAAAAACATCCAAAGGGAGAAAAGAAGAACTGAAGGGCCAACGAGGTAGGAGGAAATACAAATTTCGTTTCAGCACCGTTGGAGTGCCAAGCCGTGAAAAGCATTTGGCCAGAAGACAAGGTAAGTGTTGTATCTGTTATTTTAAAACAGCGCTTTTCAAAATGCTGCTTTATAATCGTTTGAGATCGTTAGCCAGTGTGACAGCTGAAGGCTTTTTGAGTTTACCAACATAAAGTTTTATTTCTGTATTAGGACATTGTCAGGAACAATGATGTGTTCATCGCTATGATGTGGTCAAAAAGCGATGCATTGAATCTTAGAAACATTTGTGATTTTTCAAACGATGCTTTTCCTTTTATTTAATCAGTAAAATTTCCATCGGTTTTATATAGTGCCCCTTGAAATATGTCTTTAGCTCATTTTCCGGGCATTTTACTAGAATGCATCCTGAGAAATACACAAGCTCTGCTGCATTTCCGTGCCTCGATGTTTAGTGCCGAGTATAATTGTTGCAGTTGCCTTTTATATATTCCATGAGACCTGTTGGTACCAAGAGAAGTGTGAGACTGTCAGGGTGAATTTATCATACAATCGCACGCATAAATACCTGAGGGTTGCCAGTCCTTTTGCGTTGTTACAGGAGGACTAGAGCTGACGAGTGTGTTTCTACACACTATCAAGGGCATTGTAGTACAGTTTTCTCAGGTGGGAGAATGCTGCCGATCTCCTATTTGACAATACAGCCCTTGATATATTAGAATATTACAGAACTAGAAGCCTTTTGCAAGGAAGAATGTGAGAAAATCCCAAGTACAAGAACTGAAAGCCTTTCAGCTGGCTATAAGAAGCGCTTGTAAGCTGTGATATCTGGCAGAGGAGGTGTTACTAAGTACTGATTACGTAGGGTGCCCAAACTTTTGCAGAGTGCCATAATAATGTTTTTATTTTGTAATTTTGTTCAATTTATGGCATAAAAAGTAACTATTCATCAATGTTTGCTGAAAATATTGTGTATTTTTCCCCCAGTTCCTAAAGAGACTGTATTAACTGATATTGTTGCTTTTGTAATTGAAAAGATGTTATTTGTCAAGGGGTGCCAAACCTTTGCATAAGACTGTACACAGTGTGTGTATGTGTTTATGTGAGTGTGTGTCTGTGTGTGTGTGTGTATATATATATATGTGTGTGTGTGTATATATTTCTGTATATGCATGTGTATATATATATTTATATATAGTTCACACACATTCAAACTTATTTGAATACACATTCAAAATTATTTTTATTATTATTATTTTCGTTTTTTTTTTTTTTTTGTGTTTTAAAATTTTTTATTTTTGCAATGGAAATAAAAATAAAGCAGTCCTCCGTAGAGGAGGGGTGGTGGAGGGAATATATATATATATATATATACATATATATAAAATAATTGTCACACAACTGGGGTGACATGCCTTTCCTGCTCACCCAATTTTAGTGCACTTTAGTTATGCATAATGACCTTCTAGTCTCGATACACCCATATATATATATGTATATATATATATAGTTTTTTTTGTTTTTTTTTTGCAATAGACAATAAAAATAACGCAGTTCTCCGTAAAGGAGGGATGGTGGATGGAATATATATATACATATATATAAAATAATTGTCACACAACCTGGGTGACATGCCTTGCCTGCTCACCCAGTTTTAGTGCACCTTAGTTATTCATAATGACCATCTAGTCTCGATACACCCATAAATATATATGTATATATATATAGTTTTTTTTGTTTTTTTTTTTGCAATAGACAATAAAAATAACGCAGTTCTCCATAAAGGAGGGATGGTGGATGGAATATATATATACATATATATAAAATAATTGTCACACAACTTGGGTGACATGCCTTGCCTGCTCACCCAATTTTAGTGCAACTTAGTTATCCATAATGACCAACTAGTCTCGATACACCCATATATATATATATATGTACATATATATATAGTTTTTTTATTAGCAATAGAAAAGAAAAATAACGCAGTTCTCCGTAAAGGAGGGATGGTGGATGGAATATATATATATATATATATACATTTATATAAAATAATTGTCACACAACCTGGGTGACATGCCTTGCCTGCTCACCCAATTTTAGTGCACCTTAGTTATCCATACTGACCATCTAGTCTCGACACACCCATATATATATATATATATATATATATATATATGTATATATATAGATATTTTTTCTTTTTCTTGTGTTTTTTTTTCGCAATGGATATTAAAAATAAAGCAGTCCTCCGTAAAGGAGGGGTGGTGGAGGGAATATATATATACATATATATATAAAATAATTGTCACACAACCTGGGTGACATGCCTTGCCTGCTCACCCAATTTTAGTGCAACTTAGTTATCCATAATGACCAACTAGTCTCGATACACCCATATATATATATATATATATATGTACATATATATAGTTTTTTTATTAGCAATAGAAAAGAAAAATAACGCAGTTCTCCGTAAAGGAGGGATGGTGGATGGAATATATATATATATATATATATATATATATATATATATATATATATATATATACATTTATATAAAATAATTGTCACACAACCTGGGTGACATGCCTTGCCTGCTCACCCAATTTTAGTGCACTTTAGTTATCCATACTGACCATCTAGTCTCGACACACCCATATATATATATATATATATATATATATATATATATATATATATGTATATATATATAGATATTTTTTCTTTTTCTTGTGTTTTTTTTTCGCAATGGATATTAAAAATAAAGCAGTCCTCCGTAAAGGAGGGGTGGTGGAGGGAATATATATATACATATATATATAAAATAATTGTCACACAACCTGGGTGACATGCCTTGCCTGCTCACCCAATTTTAGTGCAACTTAGTTATCCATAATGACCAACTAGTCTCGATACACCCATATATATATACATATATGTACATATATATAGTTTTTTTATTAGCAATAGAAAAGAAAAATAACGCAGTTCTCCGTAAAGGAGGGATGGTGGATGGAATATATATATATATATATATATATATATATATATATATATATATACATTTATATAAAATAATTGTCACACAACCTGGGTGACATGCCTTGCCTGCTCACCCAATTTTAGTGCACTTTAGTTATCCATACTGACCATCTAGTCTCGACACACCCATATATATATATATATATATATATATATATATATATATATATATATATATATATATATATATATATATGTATATATATATATATATATATATATATGTATATATATAGATATTTTTTCTTTTTCTTGTGTTTTTTTTTCGCAATGGATATTAAAAATAAAGCAGTCCTCCGTAAAGGAGGGGTGGTGGAGGGAATATATATATACATTTATATAAAATAATTGTCACACAACTGGGGTGACATGCCTTGCCTGCTCACCCAATTTTAGTGCACCTTAGTTATCCATAATGACCAACTAGTCTCGATACACCCATAAATATATATATATATATGTACATATATATAGTTTTTTTATTAGCAATAGAAAAGAAAAATAACGCAGTTCTCCGTAAAGGAGGGATGGTGGATGGAATATATACATACATATATATAAAATAATTGTCACACAACCTGGGTGACATGCCTTGCCTGCTCACCCAATTTTAGTGCAACTTAGTTATCCATAATGACCAACTAGTCTCGATACACCCATAAATATATATGTATATATATAGTTTTTTTTTTTTCGCAATGGACAATAAAAATAACGCAGTTCTCCGTAAAGGAGGGATGGTGGATGGAATATATATATAAAATAATTGTCACACAACCGGGGTGACATGCCTTGCCTGCTCACCCAATTTTAGTGCACCTTAGTTATTCATAATGACCATCTAGTCTCGATACACCCATAAATATATATGTATATATATGTATTGTTTTTTTTTTTTTTTTTTTTTGCAATAGACAATAAAAATAGCGCAGTTCTCCATAAAGGAGGGATGGTGGATGGAATATATATATACATATATATATAAAATAATTGTCACACAACCTGGGTGACATGCCTTGCCTGCTCAGCAACTTAGTTATCCATAATGACCAACTAGTCTCGATACACCCATATATATATATATATATGTACATATATATAGTTTTTTTATTAGCAATAGAAAAGAAAAATAACACAGTTCTCCGTAAAGGAGGGATGGTGGATGGAATATATATATATATATATATATATATATATATATATATATATATATATATATATATATACATTTATATAAAATAATTGTCACACAACCTGGGTGACATGCCTTGCCTGCTCACCCAATTTTAGTGCACTTTAGTTATCCATACTGACCATCTAGTCTCGACACACCCATATATATATATATATATATATATATATATGTATATATATAGATATTTTTTCTTTTTCTTGTGTTTTTTTTTCGCAATGGATATTAAAAATAAAGCAGTCCTCCGTAAAGGAGGGATGGTGGATGGAATATATATATAAAATAATTGTCACACAACCGGGGTGACATGCCTTGCCTGCTCACCCAATTTTAGTGCACCTTAGTTATTCATAATGACCATCTAGTCTCGATACACCCATAAATATATATGTATATATATATAGTTTTTTTATTAGCAATAAAAAAGAAAAATAACGCAGTTCTCCGTAAAGGAGGGATGGTGGATGGAATATATATATATATATATATATATATATTATATATATATATATACATTTATATAAAATAATTGTCACACAACCTGGGTGACATGCCTTGCCTGCTCACCCAATTTTAGTGCACTTTAGTTATCCAGAATGACCATCTAGTCTCGATACACCCATGAATATATAATATATATGTATATATATATATATATATATATATATATATATATATATATATAGTTTTTCTGTTTTTTTTTTGCAATAGACAATAAAAATAACGCAGTTCTCCATAAAGGAGGGATGGTGGATGGAATATGTATATGCATATATATAAAATAATTGTCACACAACCTGGGTGACATGCCTTGCCTGCTCACCCAATTTTAGTGCACCTTAGTTATCCATACTGACCATCTAGTCTCGATACACCCATATATATATATATATATATATATATATATATTTATATATATATATATATATATATATGTACATATATATAGTTTTTTTATTAGCAATAGAAAAGAAAAATAACGCAGTTCTCCGTAAAGGAGGGATGGTGGATGGAATATATATATATATATATACATTTATATAAAATAATTGTCACACAACCTGGGTGACATGCCTTGCCTGCTCACCCAGTTTTAGTGCACCTTAGTTATCCATAATGACCATCTAGTCTCGATACACCCATAAATATATATGTATATATATATATATATATATATATATATATAGTTTTTTTATTTTTTTCGTAATGGACAATAAAAATAACGCAGTTCTCCGTAAAGGAGGGATGGTGGATGGAATATATATATACATATATACATTTATATAAAATAATTGTCACACAACCTGGGTGACATGCCTTGCCTGCTCACCCAGTTTTAGTGCACCTTAGTTATCCATACTGACCATCTAGTCTCGATACACCCATAAATATATATACTGAACAAAAATATAAACGCAACACTCTTGTTTCTGCTCCCATTTTTCATGAGATGGACTTAAAGACCTACAATTCATTCCAGATACACAATATTACCATTTCTCTCAAACATTTCTCACAAATCAGTCTAAATGTGTGATAGTGAGCACTTCTGCTTTGCTGAGATAATCCATCCCACCTCACAGGTGTGCCACATCAAGATGCTGATCTGACATCATGGGTAGTGCACAGGTGTACCTTATACTGCCCACAATAAAAGGCCACCCTGGAATGTGCAGTTTTTTGCTTTATTGGGGGTCTGGGGACTCAGAACCGGTCAGTATCTGGTGTGACCACCATTTGCCTCATACAATGCAACACATCTTCTTCGCATAGAGTTTATCAGATTGTCAATTGTGGCCTGTGGAATGTTGGTCCACTCCTCTTCAATGGCTGTGCGAAGTTGTTGGATATTAGTGGGAACTGGTACACGCTGTCGTATACGCCGGTCAAGCACATCCCAAACATGCTCAACGGGTGACATGTCCGGTGAGTATGCTGGCCATGCAAGAACTGGGACATTTTCAGCTTCCAAGAACTGTGTACAGATCCTTGCAACATGGGGCCGTGCATCATCTGTCTGAGTGGCTGGTCTCAGACGATCTTGGAGGTGAACCTGCTGGATGTGGAGGTCCTGGGCTGGTGTGGTTACACGTGGTCTGCGGTTGTGAGGCCGGTTGGATGTACTGCCATATTCTCTGAAACGCCTTTGGAGACGGCTTATGGTTGAGAAATGAACATTCAATGCACGAGCAACAGATCTGGTTGACATTCCTGCTGTCAGCATGCCAATTGCACGCTCCCTCAATGCTTGTGGCATCTGTGGCATTTTGCTGTGAGACAAAACTGCACATTCCAGGGTGGCCTTTTATTGTGGGCAGTATAAGGTACACCTGTGCACTACCCATGATGTCAGATCAGCATCTTGATGTGGCACACCTGTGAGGTGGGATGGATTATCTCAGCAAAGCAGAAGTGCTCACTATCACACATTTAGACTGATTTGTGAGAAATGTTTGAGAGAAATGGTAATATTGTGTATCTGGAATGAATTGTAGATCTTTAAGTCCATCTCATGAAAAATGGGAGCAAAAACAAAAGTGTTGCGTTTATATTTTTGTTCAGTGTATGTATATGTATACATATAGTTTTTTTTGTGTTTGTGAAAACGGGTCTTTAATCGGGGAAACGGAGCGGGTAGAGCAGGACGGAACGCAGGCATTGACAAACTACAATGACGGACAGGGCAAACAGGTAAGACCAGGACTTAAAATAGGTCATGACTAATCAAAGTAATCGGGCAAAGCAGGAGACGATCAGGGAAGCACACGTGGGTAATCAGGGGGCGTGGCACACACGAGGAGCGGACAAGCCGGGCATATATGTATATCTATATAAAACCTCATTAATGAGGGACAGGGAACAGAACGGACAGACAGAACTGGCACAGGGGAAGGAGCCAGGACAAGACTTGACATAAGACAGGAAAGGCAGAGAAACAGATCAGAAAGGGGGACACGGAGGGAACAGGCAGGACAAAAGGACCGGGAGTGAACGAAGGGAACATCGGGGAAAGAGGAGCAGAAGCCAGAGGGACGAGGGACAAAGAGAGGAGGGACAGAGACAGGAGGAACAAAGCGAGGGGGAGCAGAGGCAGGAGGGACAAAGACGGGAGGCCAGGGAGAGAAGGAGGGGGAACCAAGAGGAGCCCGAGGGAGACCCAGCGGGCGACGGGAGGCAGCCGGAAGGGCTGCAGGCGGCCGGGAGGCCGGAGCCGGAGGGGCCGAGGAGACGGGGTGAGGGACAGACGCAGGGACGAAGGAGGGAGTCGGAGGGGAGACCAGGGAAGGGGACGAAGGAGCTGGAAGGGACCCTGGCGAGGGCAAGGAGAGAGGGGGAGCCGCAGCAGACGGCGACGTCCTCCGACACGCCAGAGCGGGAGGACCAGCAGGCGAATGAGGAGCCGCCGTCGGGGGGCCCGCAGGCAACCGATAAGACGCCGGAGGAGGGACCGAGGCAGGGCGACGAGGCCGCGGAGGGGGACCCGCAGACGACAGCCGACCCGGAGGGCCAGGACCCGCAGGTGCCGACCAAGCCCTAGCGCCGGCGAGGGAGGGCGAGCCAGGGGGCTGGGCGGGTGGGACCCCAGCCGTGCGTCTGTGTCCTCTCCCCTTATGGGACACAGACATAAGGACCTGCGGCCGGGGTCGGGCTCGTCGGGGTGAGGGTACCAGAGTCACAGGGGGAGAAGGGACTGGAGTGGGGCCAGGGACTGGAGCTGCAGGCTGCAGAGGGGGCGCCTGCCCGGGAGCTGCAGGCAGGGAAAGCGCCTCGGACGTGGGCGCGGTAGCTGCAGGCAGCGGAGACGGCTGCTCGGGCTCTGGGGCCGCAGGGGGCACTTATTTTATTATATAAAATAAGTGTCACACAACCGGGGTGACATGCCTTGCCTGCTTGTGGGATGAGGAAGACTCAGGGACTGGAAATGGGATTAAAACTGAAGATGTGCTCATTCCTTTGTGTATTTACAAATTTTCCTTCCGTCAGACATGAGGAGTTTGCTGCTATATTTGGCACTAATAGAGATTCTGATGCTGCTATTTTTATTGTCTATTAGTTTGTTATTATTTACAAGTTCTGTTGTGTTTTTGCATTTTTCTCTTCTGGTTAATTAACTGCTGTCTGTTTGCTGTGAAGTATGAGTGTGGTGAGTAAGACTCAGGGACTGGAAGTGGGATTACAACTAAAGATAACATGCTTATTCCTTTTTGTATTGTTTACAAATTTCCTTCCGTCAAACATGAGGAGTTTGCTGCTATATTGTGCACTAACAGAGATTCTGATGCTGCTATTTTTATTGTTTATAAATGTGTTATTGTTTCCAGTATTCAAGTATTCGAGTATTCAATAAATGCTAAATTGAGAAATTTTGTGTATCGTTTGTTATTATTAGTGTGATATTTTACCATGCAAATAGAGGGGAAAACGTCCAATTATCGGCCAAAAAAAATCAGCAGCATATATCGGCCATCGCCTGACCCTTGACTTGAAAAACCCATATCGGTCGACCTCTAGTAACAGTACATTCTGTCCAATTCATCCATCGAGTTAAGTCACACACCCACTTGAGGGGGCACTCCGGCAGACGTGAGGATGGGGATGTTCTTTCCGCTATAACATCCACTGCAGAAGTACATCTCGCTCCTGTTCACAGGGCTTACTTCAATGATGAAGCAGGGCTGGTTGTCTGGACAAGAAGTTGTCCTGCTGCTGGGTCTCGGTGCCGTTTTTCCACCTAAGCTTGAAGGTGGAAATGTGTTCCAACTTGGTCCCTGGGACTGCAGCATAGCCAAACATCGCGAGCAGCGTCGGCCACACCCACCACCAGAACCATCACACCGTCCTATACACATAAAGAAGAACTAAAACATAGAGTGTTGTGACAATCTATGCGTTAATGTTTGGCAGCATAGGTGATTCATTAAAATTATACCGAAGAATGGAAAATGTGATATTTAGAATATTTTTTGCCATTTAGTAGCTAATTTAAGCACTTACCCAATGCCTCAATTTGTTTTAGGTCAGTAATGTCTGAGCCAAAAGAATGAATGTATGAATTTAATACAATTCACCCACTCCCACCCACACACAAATCTGAAATTCAATTTAAGACACTTCTTAAACATTAGTGCATTAACAAAAAAGGAAAATCTTAAGAGATTCAGTAGGATTTTCTATGTTAGACTTAAGCTAATAGTTCAATAGTTTTTACATATTTCAATATACCAATTTGACTTTAATGTTGAAACAGATGCTAAAACATGGAATAATTTCATAACTAGAGAAACATGTTATTCACAAACACTAGCAAAGGTAGCTTATAGTTAAGCTTACTTAAGTCAGCAAGTCAGGCTACAGTGTGTAAGAATAGTCGTAAACGATAATTTGTCTCAGTCTTACATGACAGAATAAGTAAACAGAAAATATAAAATGGCTGAAACAGCGTCATTAACGCCAGCTACAGTAGAGGCGCAGAAAAGGTGTCATGACTGAAGTATTCCCAAACTCTGGAAGACCGTATGCGAGCCTTTTTTGCCGCGTGTTTCTCCAGAGGCTCCGGATCTCCTCTGGTTGACACAGCCATGTTGGTTCATGTGCAGGGGGACGAGCGGCAAATTTCTTTTTTGCAGGGTGGTAGGTGATGTCTCATTAATATTTATTAATTTACTTACAAAATGGTGCGGCACTGCATCCAAGCCTGCGGCACTCAGAGTCACAAATACAGTGGAAACCATTTGTAGTAATTACGTCTGTCTGGCTGATTTCCAACTAATTGATATTTGTATATTTATTACATGAATATAAGGTAATATAAGGTAATAGAAGAGGTATTTAATGGTTTTCCATCTGAGGAATTTGCAAAAAACTGCAGTGCATGATGGGTCGGACCTAAAGGCTGCCTTAACGTCCTCATCTGTATGACGACATACATCAAGACTAGGAAGGTGCATAATGTTCATGTCTGGTTGCGTTTGTTGGTCCAGAAAGTAATTCAATTTCGCCATGTAGGTTACGTTCTTAAAAACTGCTTGGATATAGCCCGATTATATGCTGTGGGCCTTTTAATTTCTTTGTTTACCAGGTAGGCTACCTTCTTTAAACTGCGTTTTGTTAGACTACATATTTAGGGAGGTCTTTATAAATTTATAGTAGTCTTCATAAATATGTACATAGTTTAGCCTAACCCAGCCACTTAAGGGAGAAAGCCAGCTCAACTAGGTGTCGGTCCCAAGCCCGGATTAATGGGGAGGGTTGGCGTCAAGAAATAAAGAGACTGTATCTTCACTGCATGACTGATGTCAAAATGTGTGAAATATGTGGTTGTATTAATAAATGCATTAAAGTAGGTTAATGATTCTGTGCTGTCTAAATTGTATAGAAAATTTCTACGTATAGCCAAACAAATCTCCTCCTGTTTGAAAAGGCATAGAAAAAGCAATTTAGCCACTAAAACTTTACAGTTTTTGTGAGGGACAGTCGAATTCTCTCGTTTCTCTCGTCAAGTTTTTTTGTGATCCTGCACCTACACTTTGCCGGCCCCAGGAGGATGGGCTCCCCCTTTGAGTTTGGTCCCTCCCAAGGTTTCTTCCTTCTTGGGAGTTTTTCCATGCTATCGGCGCCTATGGCTTACTCACTGGGGGCTTTGGGTGGGCATGATATAAAGCAAAGCATTTTCCCTCCCAGTTTCCTCCTCTGGTCCACATTGCAGGACCATCAGCCATCAGAAACAGCCAGACGGTCTCCTTCAGCTTCTTTAGTGTCCTTGGAAGCCAAGGCAGTTTTAGGTCTGAGAAGAGGTTTATCAGAAGGACACATATTACGTCGTTTGTCCTGAAATGTAACATGGGGAGGAAAAGTTAAGCGGTTTAGTCAGATTGGAGTCGTTTATTCAGCAGTGGCAGCGCCAGTGACTTAATGCTACAGGTGCTATAGGGGAGTGAGATTATTTAGACCGGGTGCTTTAGCTTTTCAGCTTATGTAGATGGTGTATAGAAGCACACAGCACGATAAGCTACAGCATGGATAAAATAGGATAAAATATGAAATTCTAACGTCTAGCTCACAGAGCCTCTATGTGTACTTTGAAGAAAAAATACACTACAAGTATGCTGTAAAAACCGCAAAAATGTCTTACACAATATACAGATTTTACAGATAGTTAAAGAAAAAATGAAACCAATATTTTGGGGGTGCTGTGGGGGTACTATGGTCATTGGAGGAGGAGCTAGAGCCCCCCCCCCCAAGCTTTTCCTTGGTGCTGCCACTGTTGTTCAGATTAAAAGTTACATTGTCATTAATAAACAGTACTCTGATCAAATTTTTGCATGTACAAACACAATCAAAGTTTAACCACATGTTTAGACACAATTCACACACCTGTTACATTTCCATAATGCTAAGACTCTCTACACTTACTTCATCCACTTTCTTGTTTGGTACACAGTCATTTGATGGATGTGTAAGATCATTACCAGACCGTCTGCTGCAAACTCTACAGTTAATGAATGGCTGCAAAAACACACAGACACACAAAAACAGTATTTAAAGAGTGGTGGGCAATAAATACAGTGAGAGAAGGTGTAGTAAAGATATATCTAATGATTTAAGGCAGAGCTGCTGGAGTGCAGGGTTTAATGACACAGAACAATTTTAGAGGAAAGAGCTTCCAAAGCAGGGTCACCATAAGGCTATATTATACAAAGCAAGTTCATCTAAAAGTATGAACAACAAATCCCGTTTAACTGAACACTGCTCTGTATTAAAATACTGTCCTCCGATCAAGCTAAGTGGTCCTGTAGTTCACTATTTAAAGAGGTAAATTTAAAGGGTAATTCACACTGCACATCTACCCTGCTCTGACCAGGTTTAATTACTGGCTTTCTAATTAAAACAAGAGTTAAGTCCTGCCCTTTCACCACAAAACACCACACTGCCATTTAAGGCTGATTTCAACAATGAGTTTTAGTTAACCTGGCTCGATTGAGTTAACTCTGGGTATGTAAAACCCGCTTTGTAGTACAGCCCACAGGTCTTTAAATAAGGCCAGCTAGGGTTCATAGCTCGAAGCATAATCTACAGGTCACCCCTCAGATGATTAGCATTTGCTTCTGCCTGGTAATCCAGCCTTTAAGCCTGTAAACCTACTAAAATTTGAGAATAAGGTGAAGGAACTGGCTCTTTGAGGCCACCTATGTATTTGTTACTTTATTGTTGGCTAACTTTCCCCCGCAGGGCATCAAAAAAGTTAACATGAACCTAAATTAATTTGCTAACTGATATGTCCAATGCTCACAGTCACAGTGACTCTTTACTTACCCTCTTGTCCATGAAAATACAGTCAGCCCGATGGTCTGTTGCAGTTGACTTTGGACATTTTGTTGCTCTCAAGAGAATCTCAATGTCAATGTATTCACTGCTGATCTAAATCACATAAACACGTTATATACAAAATTGCCTACAACTGTTTTAAAGGCAATATAACAAACAATAATCACCCAAAAAATGGCAAACTGTCACAGACTTGACTGCAGCAGATTCAGAGAGAAACTGTGAGAAGGTAAAATTGACCAGGGCTGAGATATACAACCATCACTTTCATTGTGAAGAGACATTAAGCATCATATGCATTGAAATTAAAACATCAAAATCAATGTGATACTCATTAGTTCAGCTTGCAGATGATGAAAGTTTCACACTTTTGTAAACACTTTCTCAGCAGTTACCTTCGGACGGCCCTGGATGTTATAGAAATTCATGTGCTGACGGGTTCCTTGATGAGCATTTTCGACTGCGAGTTTAATGGCCGTCTTGTGAGTGCAGGGAGACTGTGGTAATCTTGCTGGGCCTCTGTGGAGATAAGCAGAGCTCCATAAGCCAAAACCAGAAGCAGCAGGCGGGTCATCTTCCTCTCAGCTTTGAAGGGAGAAGCAGGACTGAGGACACTGATCTGTGGTCCCCTTATCCAGCACGTCCAGGGGCGTGTCCTTCACTCGAAACAAACAGACCTTTGAACAACATTGGAAAACTCTTCAGGATGAATTGAGGCAGGTGGTCAAGTGGGTTTATTGTTATTTCAGCAATATACACAGTACACAGTGAAAGGAAACATTGTTCCTCCTGGACCACGGTGCAACACAAAGAAGAAAAACAGAAACAACACAAGATGACACAAGTGCGGGCAAGATAGAACTATACAGAGTGAAAGGAGCACAAACAGAGGGAGAAAGTGCAAGATAAACACAAGAGCAACAATACAATACTACAGGACAAGACAGCGCAGTCAAGAACACAGAGTGCAGCCAGAGCTAACCTGAATAGGGGCATCAAGGTTGCCAGGCAGGCAGAGAAACAGAAAATAGAGGTCTACTTCACATACAACAACCCACAGTGGGTGTGGCAGGGAATACAACACATTACAAACTTCAAAGGCAACAACACCGTCACTGTTAACAGCAACGCCCTTTTAGCAAAGGAGCTAAACAGCTTCTTTGCTCGTCTGGAGGAACACAGAGCAGACATAGCCACACTGCCCCCTCCCCCAATCTCCAGCACTCACAGACTCCCTCTGCAGGAACACCACGCGAGAAGGCACATTGCATCTCTAGGTGTGTGGAGTTTAAGACAAGGCAAGTGATGCTACGATAATATAATTCCTTGGTAAGACCCCACCTAGAATATTGTGTGCGGGTTTGGTTACCATACCTTAAGAAGGACATTGCTGCCTTGGAAAAGGTGCAACGTAGGGCAACGAGAATGATTCCTGGTCTTAGAGGAATGTCTAATGAGGAGAGGTTAGCTGAGCTGAATCTGTTTAGCCTCGAGCAAAGGAGACTAAGGGGGGACATAATCCAGGTGTTTAAGATTCTAACAGGTCTGGATGCTGTTCAGCCAAATGGCTATTTCAATGTTAGTTTAAATACCAGAACTCGTGGCCATAAGTGGAAATTAGCTGGAGAACATTTTAAAACGAATTTGATGAAGCATTTCTGTACACAGCGTGTAGTTAGAGTATGGAATAGTCTTCCTGTTATTGTAACACAAGCTAAAACCCTGGGTTCTTTTAAATCAGAGCTAGATAAGATTTTTGAGCTATTAGCTAAGTTCTCCTCAAAGGAGCTTGATGGGCCGAATGGCCTCCTCTCATTTGTAAATCTCTTTGGTTCTTATGAGTCAGCTTACAGAGATGAGGTCCAGAAACTGATAGGTTGGAGTTCAGCAAACAATTTGGCACTAAACAGCACAAAGACAAAGGAATCACTGACTTCAGGAAGGATGGAGGCGACACTGGCCTGCCTAGATGGATGGATGGATGTTTTTATTGACATTGTAAGTACAATGAGATTTAGTTTGGAACGCGCCAGCAGCTACACAGTATATTTACAATTATATAGATTGTGAGGCATAAAATAAGGTGTGAGTAATATAACATAACGACATAATATAAGTAATCATTAATTAATCATTACAGATGGTATGAGGTGTGAACCGCTAGGCTGCTATGGCATGTTTGGTATCAAACCGATGGAAAATCACTCCAGTTTCCAAATCTGGTCAGTGGTTACCACGAAAGTGAATATATCAAAAGTTACACCAGCCTAACGAAAATCATCAATACAAGGGAAATCACTCTGGTCATAAATCTCAAAAGGACTGATACAGACCCCCTTCCGAAAGCCCGCCAAATGGATGGTCAGCCATTGGTCCAGGAGTCGAATTCCTGGTCACTCCTATTCACGAACTTTACACTATAAAACCTGGCACCTCAGAACAAAGCCAGGAGAGGAGAAACAGAAGGGAGGAGAAAACAAAAGACCATCAGCACGAAGAGAGGCAGAGAACATCAGCCCAAGAGAAGAGAAGCCCACAAGAAGCCCTCCTGAAGCCTATCAGTGAAGACCCAGCTGGACAGAGAACTGCAACCAAGCCCAAGCTTCACCAGGAGAGGGAATCAGAGGGGCTCCACTCCAACAACCGCTGCAAACACCGCGCCTCCCTGAGTGCCATCACCCATCAGCTCATCAGCCTCCGCAACCAACTGCCAAGACCCCCCCCCCCCCCACTCTGCAACCAAGTAAACAAACTTCCTTTCATTTATAACAACCTAAACTCCTATTCACCTGCTATATTACTTTAGGACAGTATTTCCACAAATTGCTTGCTTTGCAGAACAGTATTTTCCCTTTTAAGGTTACTCATTTTAAATCTGGTCATTGCATTTTCATGATTACATTGTTTGTGTCCACTCCGTTATTTCGTGTTTATTGTTTGTTAGGTGTAATGTCTGTCTTATGTTAGTTATAGGAATAAATGCATGTCTTTTACACAACTTCAGCCTCCGTTCATTGAGTGCTCACAAGAATCCCTGCCTGTGCGATCTACGCTCTGAAACCTCAAATTCGCCTGAAATATCGCGAGACTCTCTCTCATTGGCCGTGAGGGGAGCTTCGCTACCGATCGTTTACATTACCTGGTGACGCAGCTCGTTGGACAAGCCTTCTATTCTAACCCAGGTTATTACGTGATACTGGTTATTAATGAGTTCCATTTAAGTCACACATTAACAGACTCACGGTGTTTCGCAATTGAGTTTGAGCCGACCATTCAGCATAAAAATTGGTTAATAATCACAAGGCACAAGGTTTAAACTTATTCTGAGCACACAATTTAAACTTTTTATGACCGAACGTGCAGTGAAGAAGCGCTACTGTCAACTGGTTGCAAAAGTCGCACTCATGGCAATCTGAAGGCATTTAAGCGGGATCATATGGGCTTATTATAGTTATTTTTATTTCTATTATTAGTAGTTATATTATTTTGTTTTATTTTCGGTGATTTCATTGTAGTTCTTTCGTATTAAACTGCAGTAAACTTTAACCCTATGTCTGACGAGATTCTCAGATGTAGCGCTTTGTTTCCAGGTTCAATTCGGACGAGTGTCTCCGTTTCTATATATCCTGGGAGAGATCTCTCTATTAGCGAACGGGAATACTTGTTATGAGGTTCTAACCTAAATTATGTTGCGCTTGGACATAAGACCGATAGCTTAGTTACCTATCAGGATCATACTCGTATGTGTGTGCCTGCTTTAGACAAAGCAAGTTTAACACAACTTTGCGCTGTGAGCCAAGTGTGTGTCATTTAGAAATTGGGAGTCTCCTGTGCTTGAGACCCGCCGTGGTTAAGCACCATTTGCGACGAGATATAGTGCACTCACAATTTAAATCTGTCGCCGTAACGCGTGCGCCGTCTCGCTTCAGTAATTGTTTTAAGGGGTTTTATACTGTGCAAGGCACAGAAGAAGGCCACAAGCAGCATGCGCATGCATTAAATGTGTGTGTCACTCATCTAGCGTCGGCAACCGCCTAGCTATATCTTTGGTTACCTCTAGTGGTCAGGCATAGAACTACCACTCCATTTCGAAATTGCGCCTCTAGTGGCCAGGCATAGAACTACCACTCAATTTCGATATTGCGCCTCTAGTGGCCAGGCATAGAACTACCACTCTATTTTGATATTGCGCCCCCGGTGGTCAGGCATAGAACTACCACTCCATTTCGATATTGCGCCCCCGGTGGTCAGGCATAGAACTACCACTCCAGTTCGAAATTGCGCCTCTAGTGGTCAGGCATAGAACTACCACTCCATTTCGAAATCGCGCTTCTAGTGGTCAGGCATAGAACTACCACTCCATTTCGATATTGCGCCCCCGGTGGTCAGGCATAGAACTACCACTCCATTTCGAAATTGGGCTTCTAGTGGTCAGGCATAGAACTACCACTCAATTTTGAAATTGCGCTTCTAGTGGCAAGCCATAGAAGTACTACTCCATTTCGAAATCGCGCCTCTAGTGGTCAGGCATAGAACTACCACTCCATTTCGATATTGCGCCCCCGGTGGTCAGGCATAGAACTACCACTCCATTTCGAAATTGCGCTTCTAGTGGTCAGGCATAGAACTACCACTCAATTTTGAAATTGCGCTTCTAGTGACAAGCCATAGAACTACTACTCCATTTCGAAATTGCGCCTCTAGTGGTCAGGCATAGAACTACTATTCCATTTCGAAATCGTGCCTCTAGTGGTCAGGCATAGAACTACCACTCCATTTCGAAATTGCGCCTCTAGTGGCCCGGCATAGAACTACCACTCAATTTCGATATTGCGCCTCTAGTGGCCAGGCATAGAACTACCACTCCATTTTGATATTGCGCCCCCGGTGGTCAGGCATAGAACTACCACTCCATTTCGATATTGCGCCCCCGGTGGTCAGGCATAGAACTACCACTCCAGTTCGAAATTGCGCCTCTAGTGGTCAGGCATAGAACTACCACTCCATTTCGAAATCGCGCCTCTAGTGGTCAGGCATAGAACTACCACTCCATTTCGATATTGCGCCCCCGGTGGTCAGGCATAGAACTACCACTCCATTTCGAAATTGGGCTTCTAGTGGTCAGGCATAGAACTACCACTCAATTTTGAAATTGCGCTTCTAGTGGCAAGCCATAGAAGTACTACTCCATTTCGAAATCGCGCCTCTAGTGGTCAGGCATAGAACTACCACTCCATTTCGATATTGCGCCCCCGGTGGTCAGGCATAGAACTACCACTCAATTTCGATATTGCGCCTCTAGTGGCCAGGCATAGAACTACCACTCCATTTCGATATTGCGCCCCCGGTGGTCAGGCATAGAACTACCACTCCATTTCGAAATTGGGCTTCTAGTGGTCAGGCATAGAACTACCACTCAATTTTGAAATTGCGCTTCTAGTGGCAAGCCATAGAAGTACTACTCCATTTCGAAATCGCGCCTCTAGTGGTCAGGCATAGAACTACCACTCCATTTCGATATTGCGCCCCCGGTGGTCAGGCATAGAACTACCACTCCATTTCGAAATTGCGCTTCTAGTGGTCAGGCATAGAACTACCACTCAATTTTGAAATTGCGCTTCTAGTGACAAGCCATAGAACTACTACTCCATTTCGAAATCGCGCCTCTAGTGGTCAGGCATAGAACTTCTATTCCATTTCGAAATCGTGCCTCTAGTGGTCAGGCATAGAACTACCACTCCATTTCGAAATTGCGCCCCCGGTGGTCAGGCATAGAACTACCACTCCATTTCGATATTGCGCCCCCGGTGGTCAGGCATAGAAGTACCACTCCATTTCGATATTGCGCCCCCGGTGGTCAGGCATAGAACTACCACTCCAGTTCGAAATTGCGCCTCCAGTGGTCAGGCATAGAACTACCACTCCATTTCAAAATCGCGCCTCCAGTGGTCAGGCATAGAACTACAACTCCATTTCGATATTGCGCCCCCGGTGGTCAGGCATAGAACTACCACTCCATTTCGAAATTGCGCTTCTAGTGGTCAGGCATAGAACTACCACTCAATTTTGAAATTGCGCTTCTAGTGGCAAGCCATAGCAGTGCCACTCCATTGAAATTGCACCTCTAGTGGTCCGCCATAGTAGGTTAACAACATCTGAGTTGGGTCTCTGGTGGTCAACTGCGGTGATACAACACGCATAATTGGACACACAGGTTCTTGCCTGAAAGCAGGAATCAACTTCACGGACTAAATCAGTTTGATCACAATACATTAACATCCAATTAGGTTATTGTTGCATAACTAATTGATGTTTACAATTGAATAAGAAACACAATTCATTTGGTTTGATTCCCGTTTAACCTTTTTGATTTATTTTAGGTTTTATTTCACCTTATGCTTTCATTCATTCCCTCTCCCCCAACAAGGGGACTTGCATAGAAGTTCAACCACTATTAACAACAGTAAACCAGTTACGTACACAATCCCATCAGGAAGTCGTTTGGATGTGATCAGTTGAGCCCTTCGGGTGCTGGGTGCTTACCATTCGCTCTCTGTTGGTTGAGCTTGTCTGTGGCTCTGCTGTCACTGCTTGTGATCGTACAGTTTGTCAGAACCGAAGGGGAGTTCTCAGCAATTGGATGCCCAAAAGCGTGTCAGCCCGGCTACACCCACTGACTCATTACGGGCAAGGCTGACAGGTACCTCAGGCGGTCATTACAACTTTTGAGCAGGACTTCGTTTAGGGTGAGTTCTGAGAACGGCCCTAGCTTGGACTCTCACTAGGGTGGGTGATACCTGAAGGCAATTTTGCCAGCCGATAAGCTGAGCTCCACCTGGGTTGTCTCAGTTGTGCATACAGAATACGCCCTTCCAAGTTAACATTGCTGGGGATCGGGGGAGTGGAAGCCGGACTCAGGCTTGCTTGGCTGGGAGAATGATTCCTGGTCTTAGAGGAATGTTTAATGAGGAGAGGTTAGCTGAGCTGAATCTGTTTAGCCTCGAGCAAAGGAGACTAAGGGGGGACATAATCCAGGTGTTAAATCTGGTCATTGCATTACATTTTTTTTGTATCCACTCCTTTATTTCGTGTTTATTGTTTGTTAGGTGTAATGTCTGTCTTATGTTAGTTATATCCATCCATCCATTTTCCAAACTGCTTATCCTACTGGGTCGCGGGTGGTCCGGAACCTATCCCGGAATGTGGAATGGGCACGAGGCAGGGAACAATCCAGGATGGGGGGCAGCCCATCACAGGGCACACTCACACACAAATCGTGATTATATTATTGCACTATACTGTATAAATAAAAAGTAAACTTAATACCAGTTGTGGTAATAAAGTGCACAGAGAGTAAGAGAGAGTAGGGTTTCACATAAACGTATGTTCATTAGCATTTAGTATTCTGATGGCTTTGGGGTTAGAAGCTCTTATTAAATCTGGTTGTTCTGCAATGCATACTGCGGTAACGTTTACCAGAGGGCAGAAGTTCAAACATCTCATGTGCTAGGTGCGTGGGATCTTTTTTAAATATAATTATGCATATGTAGAACTAGGGATATGATCCTGTTAAGTATGATAGTTCTGTCTCATTATTGCAGGATCGACATCCATAGTAACTGTGGTGATCTATCCATTTGTGTGCATGTCTGTGTGTGTGTGTGCGAGCGGGTATACCTATCCTACCCCATAGCGTGATAAATACCTGTTTTTTTTTTCCCTTATGGGGACCACGAAACTGAAAACCAGGAAAACTCTATTTTATAAAAATCTGTGACTGCTGTGGAAAAACTAAAAATGCAAAACCTCTTTTATTTTGCTTGGTTACTTATGGTTATGGTTAGGGCAGGGTGGGGGTTAAGATTGTCATAGTTAGCGTTAGCATTTATCCAATAGAAGTCAATGAGCGGGCCCCATAAGGATAGGTATACCCTATGTGTGTGCATGTGTGTGTTTGTCCCATATTGCCTGGGCTTCAGGATACCTCATAACCCGGAACTTCATCAGAAGTAGTTAGAAAATGGATGAATGGATGGATGGATGGATGGATGGATGGATGGATGGATGGATGGATGGATGGACAGATCAATAAAAGTACAGAACATCCATTTTACAAAGAACCATCAACACTAAATGTATGCACTGGTCATGCTCCTGGAAATTAAACTTTTCTGAAAAGCAGCATGTTCATAAATTAGCTGCTGTTATACCTTGGGGGAACAAATGCAGATGAAATTGTAAAACAAACTGCAGTGGCAAAACAGTTCTGGCTGCCTGTGCTGCCCTGCCTGCCCGCCCTCCTGCCCATTACGTCCTGCCTGTGCCACCCTCCTGCCTGCCCTCCTGCCTGTTTACGTCTTTCCTGTGTGCCCTGCTGCCAGTTATTCTGTATTTACATCCGGACTTAACTAATTGAACCATATAAACCATATAAATCAGGACTTTGTTAACCTGACTTCTGCCCTGTGGAGGATGGGCTCCCCCTTTCACTCTGGTTCCTCCAAAGGTTTCTTACTATGACTGAGTTTATCCTTGCCAATGTCGCTTTCTAATTTTTCAGGCTAGATCTTGCTCACTGGGACAATTGGGCAGGGACAAAGTAAAGTGCTTTGAGACAATGTAAGGCTATGAAAATGTACTATACAAAATAAAGTGAATTGACTTGAGTAATGTGGCACAAAGCAACCCTTCTTTGCCACAGGAAATGTCTGGTGCAATTTCTTTTTTAATTGTACATGTCAATTGCATAATACCCTAAACTAATTCATTATTATTTCTATTATTATCATCATCATCAGTATTTCATTAGTATTCCATGGTATTTAGATTTTTCAGGAATCAGTGTGTGTACTGTATACTTTTTAATTTATTTGCACTATGTGTAGTGTCTCTGCAGCTGTATATACTTGCTGCATTATGCACAAGAACTTCCCTCAGGCATCAGTATAGTTAATCAAATGTAATATTTCTTGCTTGTTTATTAAGTTGTTTTAGGTATTTTGTGTGTTCCACTTAATTTAGTGTAATTAGTCCTAGTTGACTCAGGTTTAGTTAGATTTTTCCTTCTGTTGTTCCTCTGCATCATGCTACTGTCATAAAATTTCAATGTCTTACCTAACTTAAGAGTTTTGTGCATTGTGTTTTGGAGAGAAAGAAATCATTACTTTTTTTCTTTAGATTCATCCACTGATTCTATCACCTATGACACATTCCCCCTGAATATTTGTTTGTTTATTTATGTATTTGCTTGGGGGATGGAATTAACAAACAGAAATAACTGAATGAATCAGGGTAGTGAAAAACATTTATAAACTTATCATTTTGGTATTGGTACGATCCTGTTCTGGTTAGTTAGCCGAGGGAGTAAATCATCCGGAGTTTCATCTCTCAATCTCCTCCTACACCCACTCAGCATCACAGTATGGACTCCCCAATGCAACTGATCTGCACGTATTTGTACTCTGGGAGGAAATTGAAGCCCCCATAGGAAAAACTCAAAGCCTACAGACATATGCACAAAACCAGGGGACATGCTCAGTTCTGCAGGCCTGGAAGTGTGAGAGAAGGCTATTTATTGAGTTTCCCCTCTGCCCCTGGTAAAGATGAAACATGCACAAGTCATTAAACACACATATACTTACATGAAAGTCTGACTGATACTGGAGCTTCCAGTGCCCGTAAACCAGGTACTGGGGTACTCCATTTCCTTCTTGATAATTAGCGCCATTGAAAAAAAAACGGTGCCTTTCCTAATATTAACTGACTCTCAGACAAATGTACTGCTTGAAGACCCTGCCACTATTCGCATTTTCCAGCAGGAGTCACAAATCTTCATTGCATTCAGTTTATTCTCAGATGAGCTCATGCATGTTTCTATGTGCATCTTTACACTTAAACAAATACAGCTAACCTCTGTTGTTATATTCCATATATATTTGTCGTGACTGGCCTTTTTTCTCAAATGATGGATTTCTGAAACTAAAACTGACAGTATTCTAAAATATTTATATTGCCACATCATCGACACATGTTCTAATATGACATAGCATTCCCCTGGACCATAGTGCGACTTAGAGACAAGATATAACATGCCCTTCACGGTAAAACACTAGATAGGTGCAACACTTAATGTCAACGTTGTCAATGTCAATGTTGACTTAATGTCAACGTTAAATTCATGGATTCGCAAATTAAGTAACACGGTTACAGTACAAAAACGAGCAGAGCTGTGTATGGCATGACTATCTCGCGGCGGCGACAAAATATGCTTATCCTTCTAATTATTCAGAAGAAAATATATTTGCAAGCACAGCCGTTCACGGCTTCCGTACAAAAAGCTGTCACTACGCTACAGGAAGAATACACGACCAATATAGGATTTACACAAGTCTGCTTCTTTTGTTTTATTTAGTAACAACTTTCACAAAAATTGACAGCAATACTGCTAAAAGTGTAGATCTGTTGCCAAATTAAATAAACAAAGAAATTAATCATAAAAATATTCAAAGTATATACAGCCAGGGGCGCCGCTAGCAATTTTGGGCCCTATGACAAAATATGAGGTTGGGCCCCCCTACCACACCCATTCAGATCTCTGGGGGCCCCTAAAGGGCGTGGGCCCTTAGAATTGTCCCAACTTTCCCCCCCTTAGCGGCGCCCCTGTATACAGCTAACCATTTCCAATCGAAAAGTACATACAAGTCTCCAATATAAGTTATACAATGGAGCGCAGATAAAACTTTTAAATAGTAATTAACCAAACTATATAAAGAATACAAGTTTGAATACAGGTAATTTGTATAAATTTTACTGTGTTCAGACTGAAAAATCAGCACCAGCCTTACACACATTGCAGTTCTGCTTTTTTCTTCTTTTAGCATAATTACCCGTTTCACGTTCACGAGGCAGAAGATCCCTGCAAATGTGAAAATTCACAAGTAACAGGCACCATTAACCTCAAGCCATAACAGTCTGCTAGCCTGAACAATAGCAAACTCTATGTATTACCAATTATTACGCAGGTTGTCACTTTATCAAATCATGACTGTTACTAAGAAGTGGGAGTGAAACGCGTGTCACGAGATCTCGCGATATTACAACATGACGAGATTTCTCGTTGGAGCGAAAAGCCGTTTCACGAATGCGCTGCAAATGAGCTGCTGTAAATATGTCGGCATCTGACTAAATTACTATAGTAGATACCCCAGACACTTTTGAATCTTTTGTGTGTCAGCATTTCGGGTGCCCGGCGGAAAATATAAATGGCGAAAGGGAGACAGACAAAACACGAACCATCTGTAAGGACTGTAGAAAGCTAATGCCGCACACAGCGGCTAATGCTACTACTAACTACTATGCAAAGCCATTTGCAGCACCATCATAGCTCTTTATTTTAATTCACTGCACCGGTGAAGAAAACATTTTTAAAAAAATGTTATGTTTATTATTGGGTGCTTTCCACTTCATGCACCCACATACAGCGCTAGCTTAAAGCAATGCATTCTGGTCCTGACGCAATGCATCATGGTTATATTTTTTATCGCCCGTTGCATTACGTCACCATGTCACATGGTACCAAAACTCCGCGAGAGCAAGACACATCAGGCAGCACCTCTTAGCAGGCTGCACAGGCTGGATCCGCCTCCATTACGACACAACTTTGCCCTTATTGGCTTAAGATTTTAGTTACATACATGACGTTTGTATATCTGCTATTTCTCCCGAGAAGCAGGTAAAGCGGTAACTGCTTTTCAATTAATTTACTTGGTAAAATTAAATTTAAATAAATGATATGAATATTGTAATAGTACTCGTGAGCTTTGTTTGTTGTTAGTTACTGTAATGTTGCGCTGCTTTATTTGTTTAATCGTCTTGTCTGTGAAGACATTCAAGTTAATCAAATAAGAACTGCACTGTACACTGTACATGACCATAAAAACTTTGAATCCTTGAAATAAATGTTTTTGATCTTTTCCTTGGCAGTTATCTTTTTACACAGGGCCTCTATGTACACAATAGTTATTTTTTTCACGACTAACAGTATGGATCAGGAGTTGGTTATTGTAAAAGAAGTAATGTGCATGCAGGTGATATTTGTATAGATTTATATTTACCCCTAGGTGATAAGTTTGACAGTCATTTCTTTTACCGTTTGGCCTCTCGGTTGAACATAATAGTGGCGCGAGCAGCTCCACTTGGTTTTTTAAAAATACTCAGCCATGAACTTTTGGTGAACTCAGGTGAATCCCTTCCTTCAGTAGTAAACCTTGGTAGTTTCAGCCGTTTACACATTGTCTCACTAAAAGGTTGATAATATATTTGTCCTTTTACATAGTGATAAAATATACGCGATAAAAATGTGAATATTCATAGATTCAGGACTAACAAAGTAGCTAACAGAAACTCAGACTAACAAAAGGTGCAAATACATACTCAGTTGGTTCCATTGTGTTGATTACATTATAATGTTTACATTGTAATGATTATATCATGGATATTTGGCATACTTTTTATAAAATCGTAATTCTTATATTCTGCGTTATATAGTGCTAAATAATATTCCATAGATGGATGGACTTTATTAATCCCCGTGGGGAAATTGTGTTTTTTATGTCTCCCTCAACTTACTCTTTGTGGAGTAAGTTGTCCGCGAAGTGCAGCTACCTGTTGGGGCGCCCAGGGAGCTGGGGGTTAAGGGCCTTGCTCAAGGACCCACAGACGTGCTGAGGCTGGGTTAGTTTCAACTGGTGACCTCATTACAGGCACAAGGACTGACCCCTGCCCCCCAACTGTGTATGAGTAGCATTTATGCTGTTTCTTGAGTGTGAGCTAGTACATAAACCAGCTAGTGCTCACCATTGCAAAAATACTCTAGCTTTCTGTCATACACATTTTTTTATTTTCTTACATTGTCCGTTTTTGTTCATAGTCTGTAATATTCTGAATAACGACAATGTAGAGGAAAAACAGATTAAATTCTCCTTGTTTGTAATTTCCCCATGTAATCCACTGCCTTGTGGTAAGAGGTGCAAAAGTCAGACGCGTTGAATGATGAGGATACGATATTGAGTTTAGTTCTTGAGAGGATTTATTCATATGATATTTTAACACACAGTACTTTGAACTGGTTTGTTTGGCGCAAAAGGGCCGATATGCAGACACCATCACACATGGCAAATACGGTCAATGACTGTTTCACTTTGCACCTTCAGCCCTGAGCCGCGTAATCTCAGCACCTTTAATAACAACCATTGCTGCCTCCTACAGGTGGGAATACACTTAGACAATAGTAAATATCACTAAGGCAGGCAAGTACCTCTCGTTTCAAGTGTTGCAATACTATATAACATTATATTATAAACAATAAATACGAATAAATAAAAACATTAAACAAATAAACATAATCAATAATATTCATGAATAATTATGCTTAATATACAAATAAAAGAATAGCTCCTGCAGATGATTTCAGATAACTACTGGAACAATGAGTTCTGGAGGGGAGCAAGCTCTGTTACATGCTATAGAAATGTTGATCTGATTCCTTTCATTATCAGATTGTTACCACTGTTAAAAACCACAGATATTGTATTCTGATTGTATGCATTTCCTTATTAGGGCATGTCAGTTACTTCTGTTAAAAAATCAGTTTATTCTGACGTCGTAAATTTCCTGATCAGAGTTTACCCTCTTTAAAGTGATGGAGGTCCACTTGTGCGAAAGATACATCGATATGCATATGAGATTTCGTTTGTGCCAAAAATATGTAAATAGCACACAGTCCATGTCGACTGAGCATGTGACAAAGAATTTTTCTGTGACAATTCTATTTTGTCAATGAGTTTGTCTGTGGAGCCCCTGAAGGGACCTAATGGTGTCCGCTAATTAGATACCCAGAAATAAACTGTGTGGCTCCTGCCCAAGCATTGCTGCCCAAACAGCAGCTTCCTCCTTATGCCACCGAGGGAGGAGTAGCCAGTGGTTCCCCTGCCCCTTCCCCTCTCCCCCCTGCAGACGAGGATCATAACCATTCAGCACCCGACTCTACCTCCTTCTCGGTGAAGAAGTGCCGTGGCGAAACACTCAGGCAGCAGGACGAGGTAGCAGAAATTCTTGCCCCTATGTTGGTATGTCCAAATCCTCAAGGGGGAGATAAGGTTTGCTCATCTGACACTGTAGATGAAGGAGTTGAACATAAGAACATAAGAACTATACAAACGAGACGAGGCCATTCGGCCCATCAAGCTCGCTTGGGGAGAACTAAACTAATAGCTCAGAGTCGTTAAAATCTTATCTAGCTCTGATTTAAAGGAACCCAAGGATTCAGCTTGCACTACATTATCAGGAAGACTATTCCATACTCTACACGCTGCGTAAAGAAGTGCTTCCTTAAATCCAGCTTGAAATGTTCTCCCGCTAATTTCCACCTATGGCCACGAGTTCGTGTATTTAAACTAATGCTGAAGTAACTATTTGGTTGAACAGCATCCAAACCTGTTAGAATCTTATATACCTGGATCATGTCCCCCCTCAATCTCCTTTGCTTGAGACTGAACAGATTTAGCTCAAGTAACCGTTCCTCGTATGACATTCCTCTAAGACCAGGAATCATTTTTGTGGCCCTACGCTGCACCTTTTCTAAGGCCACAATGTCCTTTTTAAGATATGGTGACCAAACCTGCACACAATATTCTAGGTGAGGTCTCACCAAGGAATTGTATAATCTTAGCATTACCTCCCTTGACTTAAACTCCACACACCTGGAGATATACCCCAACATCCTATTGGCCTTTTTTATTGCTTCCCCACACTGGCGAGAATGGGACATGGAAGCATCAACATACACACCAAGGTCTTTCTCATGATCAGCTACCTTTATTTCAGTGACACCCATGAAATACCTGTACTTTATATTTCTGCTCCCTAGATGGAGTACCTTATATTTATCGACGTTAAATTTCATCTGCCAGGTATCGGCCCAGTCACTAATTAAATCAAGATCCCGCTGTAGCTGCTGAGCCACTAATTCAGTATCTGCTACACCACCCACCTTGGTGTCATCTGCAAATTTCACCAGTTTACTGTATATATTGGTATCCATATCATTTATGTAAATTAGGAACAATAGTGGTCCTAAAATCGAACCCTGCGGTACCCCACTATGAACGCAAGCCCACTGTGAGTTGAAGGACATTGCCAGTGACCTGCTGGACCCCAGGCAGAACAGGCCTCACCATGCGACAGCCCTTCAGAGACTGGTCCTCCTGCGCATGGACTGGGGCATGATGCATCAGTTTAAACAGGAGCCTGGTAAATCCTGCGAGTGCTACACCAAGCGACTGATGGCAGCATTCTCCAACTACAGTGGGATGGACTCCACAACGGACCGAGAGTGTATGTGATGTAAAATACACTAAGATAGGTAAAAACTCTTTTGTGGACTAAGTAAAACAAACATTTTATGTTCTAGTTTTCTTAAAACTACTGAAACAAATAATTGGCTACACTGCAGTTCCGCTGTTTTGTTTGGCACCCCTGCATGTCGTGCATTGTGTGGAAAAAACCTGAAGGCTGAGGAATGTTACGTAACACAGCTAGAATGTAAAAACTCTCTCTGGTGTAATTCACTGCATAAAACCAATGGTGTTAAGTGTGATGTCTTCTTCATAACACTCCCTGATGTTTGTGTCCGTGACCATGAGATAGGGTGGGCTGCTTTTCTTCCTTCCTTTGACTAGTATTCCTCCTAAATTGTTCATCTGTATTTGCTGCATTGGTACTTGATGTGCGTGTGCCTTGTGTCACGATCGCCATTTAACGGGAGCGGCGGACGGGCAGGAAACAGGCAAGGCAGGCAGGATACGGGGATTTATTAGGAACACGGGGTGCAGGAAACATCTCACGCAGACGGACTTCAATGACGGACACTGAACTCTAGTAAGACATGAACTCAAATAGACAGGACTGATTGAAAATAATCGGACACAGCTGGGTACGATCAGGGAAGCACACGTGGATAATCAGGGGGCGTGGCACACACGGTGGTCAGACTGTCCGGGACCTCCTCGGGGACTAGGGCAGGAAAGTCTGGAGCTGGGTCAGGGACAGGAGTGGGGCCAGGAACAAGAGCCCCAGGGGGCACAGTCATTTGAGGCGGAGGGAGCGCCTCGGGCGTGGGCTCTGGGGCCGCAGGGGGCAGCGGAGGCGGCTGCTCAGGAGCTACGGGCAAAGCAGGCGGCGGCTGCTCGGGCTCTGGGGCCGCAGGGGGCAGCGGAGGCGGCTGCTCGGGCTGCGCAGGAGCTATGGGCGACGAAGGCAACTGCTCAGACGCTGTAGCAGGAACCCAGGACTTTATGCTCAGCCCACTGCTGTTAACTCCGATGACTCACAACTGAGCAGCAATGCACATTTCGAATTCCATCATCAACATCAGGCAGATGACAAGACTGTTGTGGGTCTCATCAATAAAAACGGTGACTCAGCATACAAAGAGGAAGTGTGATGACTATCGGACTGCTGCAGAGCCAACAACCTGTCTCTGAATGTTGACCAAAGAGATGGTTGTTGACGTTAGAAGAACACAAAACACAGAGTGACCACTCTCTGCTGCACATCGATGGCTCATCTGTGGAGATCGTAGAGAGTACCAGATTCCTTGTTGTCCATCTGGCGGAGAATCTCACCAGGTCCTTCAACATCAGCTCCATAGTAAGGAAAGCACAGCAGCACCTCTACTCTCCACGGAAGCTCAGAAAAGCCCATCTCCCATTCTCACACTCTATTGGGGAACTGTTGAAAGCACCCTGAGCAGCTGCATCACGGTCTGCTTTGAGAACTGTGTCGCCTCAGATCACAAGTCCCTACAACAGATAGTGATGACAGGTGAGAAAATCATTGGGAGTATCGTGTTAGAGAAATATGTACTTTTTTTATCATCATTTTGCTAGACGCTTAGAAACAACACCCTGCCGCAGCTTGATCTTAATTGAGCAATAACACGTCTCAAGAACTGTCGCTTGAATATTTCCACCCCATATATGGTGACAAACAATGTTCAATGTCAGTTGCATATCCTGTTTGTGTACCTCAATAAAAGACACTGCGAGGGGAGTTACTCTTTCGAAGTTGGCTGAGTTCGACTGAGAGGCTGACACCTCGAGGTCAGGACCGGGCTTCCCTTTGTAAGGAAAAGTGGTAAAAATGTCCCAAGGTTCTTGGTTGATCATTTGAATGCAGACAATGTTAGGAATTTATGATCATGGGGGAAGCCAGGGAGAGAATGGGGGTTCCAGTTGGCACCACTATGGTGATAAGGATAAGATAAGGTGATAAGAATTGAATTACAATGATCATAAAAGTCTCCACCCTGTCCTGTCCCGTCCCTGTCTCAGGATCCTCACACTCCAGGGGGTCACTCTTTATATGTAAATTCACTCACAACACCTACACACAACACCTTGGTGGGGAGGGCCTTTTTGGGTATAAAGGGGGGTGAAGAACTGTCTTCAATTTGTATCTGAGCTGCCTTTCAGTACCCGGTGTGTCTCTACACTGTATTACATTGTATTATTTTTGCTGTTCAATAAACCATCATTTTGCTGAAACTGCGGAGACTCTGCAAGTGGATTCCCTACACCTTGCAGCAAGTAAAACGTCATCACAGCTGTCTGTGTTGTTCTGTGTTCAGAGACTGGTTTGTTTCCAGCGCATCTTCAGAAGAAGATAACCCTAACATATCTCTCCCCTCCATCACAGATATTCACACCACACACTGCATCCGCAAAGCCACCACCATTGTGGATGACCCCACCCACCCCTCACATTATCGTTTCACCCTCCTGCCTTCTGGAAATAGGTCCCGGAGCATTCGGGCCTTTACAGCCAGACTCAAACAGCTTTATCCCCCATGCCGTCAGACTACTGAACTCTCAGGGACTAATCTGATACCACACACACATACACTCATTAACACACTTTATTATTTAACTACTATTTTTTATCTTATTGTCGCCATGTTTACAGTTACTTTTATTTATTTTTATTGCTACCTCATTGGACAACCAAACTGCGCCTTCTCAGTACTGGGTTTACTGTGCTGTTTGTGCTCGTTGGTGTCAGTTGTCCTCTCTTTTTGCACTGTCCTGCAATGTTTGCACAGTTTTTGCTCATTATGCACCATACAGTATGTTGCTAGGTTGGTATGTGTTAGTCTTCTGTTAATTTAAGTAGCACCTTGGTCCGAGGGAAACAGTTTCTTTTGTAACTGTACTATACTCAACTGTGTAAAGTTAAAAATAACATTAAAGACCTACTTGACTTTTACTGAACAGGTGCTAAAGTGAAATTACTTGCTTCTGGGAAAGAACTCCAGCTGAAATTCTGTACAACAATTATGGGAGACATATGGGAAGGACGCGGTGTCAGACCTGCCCCAGTGGGACGAATGTGGTTTTCCTAGTAACAGCAGCTTCAGTCCCAATCAGATAAGCCAGATGCGTCTGAAATTAGAGGAACGGGATCAGACTGGTTGCTCAGGGACTAATGTGGTAGAACTAAAACAGAGACAAATTGGACGGTGTTTCAATTGTGGGAAAATGAGACAAAGCAGGCAGAGGAGATGCGGGTGGCAAAGAAGCATGAGATAAGGAATGCAGAGAATGTGGATGAGGGTGAGACTCCTGTGAAAACTGTGTATTGAAAATTAGGGCCATAGTATTGTCATCCATCCTGTCAGGGTATGGAAATACACTGAGGGTAAATGGCCTAATGCAGGAAGTGTCTTAATCCTATAACATCCAGCTGATTCAGGCTGTGGGGGACAGTGTAGTACTGCACTCTTCTGGCTGGGACCTTGAATAAATGAATGAATGTTACATTTATACAGCCCTTTTCTAAGATACACAAAGAGCTTTACAGAAGCACTGGGGAGCCACTTCAACCCAAACGTGAGGCAGCAGGAGAGGGGGCCCAGGCAGAGAGAACAGCCAACAAGACGGGTGCTTCCACAGACAGGACGGGGGCCCCGGCAGACCAACGCTGACGACTCCTGGGACCAAGTCAACAGAGCAGCTGTCGTCATTGTGACTCACCCTCATACATCCATCCATTGTCTAAACCGCTTATGCTACTGGGTCGCGGGGGGTCCAGAGCCTATCCTGGCAGGATCTGTGCACGAGGCAGGGAACAACCCAGGACGGGGGGGCAGCTCATTGCAAGGCACATTCACACACCATTCACACACACATGCACTCCTACGGCCAATTTAGCAAGAGAGAACATGCAAACTCCCCACACATGTGACCCAGGCGGAGACTCGAACCTGAGTCCCAGTGGTGGGAGGTAACAGTGCTAATCACTGCACCACCAAGCAGCCCCACCCTCATACATGATTTCTGATTCTTGATTTTAATCCCCTTTTCTGTTTTTGGCAACATATAAAGTGCTGTGAATGTCACTGTCAGATTGTCATATCATCCTCCAGTTGTCCCTTGTCACCCTGGATGCACATTGAGTGTTTGCTAAATATTTTATCTTGTAGTGTTCCTGATTTTTTCCTGTGTTTTAATTTGCAATTCTCAAATTTCATGACTGGCATCCGTGGGGACGATTAATTAAACCTGTTAACTCTGCACTTCAATTTCAAACTGTTGGTAACATGTGTACATATTTTTGTCTGATCTTTTCACCACCAGGTGGCGATATAGCAACTCCAGAGTTATTGATGGCTAGAACAAAAAAAACACAGTAACACAGAGGTGTAGCTAAAAATTCTGGGCCCCTGACAGAATGTCACCTTGCGCCCTCTGTCGAATTTTACATTCTGTGAAAGAGATTTGTTGAGCCATCTTCCAATGTAATCCAATCCAGCTCTTTATTTGAAAAGCACTTTAAACAACCTTATGGACCAAAGTGCTGCACAAAGGAATAAATAAAAACATTCACACACTTAAAAACGAAGTAAAAGAAATTTAATAAAAACCAAAACATTCAATGTGAGTAAAAGGCCATTAATAAAAATTTAAAAAAATCAATTAATTAATAAAGAAAAGGCTAAGATTAAAATAAGATTTACTATTAAAATTAACATCTCACAATGTGTCAAAGGTGAAGGAGAAGAGATTAGAAGAGATTTAAAAACGGACAGAGGGGATTCCTCTCTAATGTGAAAAGGCAAGTCATTCCACATTTTAGGAGCTGCGACTGCAAAGGCTCGATCCCCTCTAAGCTCACGCTGAGTCTTAGGAACCGTCAGGAACAGCTGATCAGCTGACCTGAGAGAGCGGGTGGGGGTGTAAGGGTGAAGCAGCTCACAGAGGTCAGATGGAGCAAGACCACTGAGGGCTTTAAAAGCAAATAACAGAATTTTAAAATGAATCCTAAAATGTACGGGCAGCCAGTGGAGTGAGGCTAAAATGGGGGAGACATGCTCATATTTCCATGTGCGGCAGCATTTTGAACCTTCTGGAGGTGAACAATAGTGGAGCCTCTAACCCCAACATAGAGGGCGTTACAGTGGTCCAAACTAGTAGTGACAAAAGAGTGGATTACTGTCTCAAAGTGCTGCCTAGAAAGAATTGGCTTTATTTTGGCCAACTGCCTCAATTGTAAAAAGCTTGACTTGACAACTAACCTTATCTGAGTGTCAAACTTAAGGTTGGTGTCGACTTTAACCCCTAGGTGTGTGATGACTGGTTTACAATATTGTTCCAAGGAACCTAAAATTACAGTGGAGGTCAGAGGAGTGGAGTTACCAAAAACCAACACTTCTGTCCATTACCTCCCCACTTCCTTGTTAGTTACAATATTTGTTCTGCATTACTGTACTGCTTTGGAGCCTTTTGATATTAAGGTGAATAACACAGGTGAAAAATTAAGGTGAAAAAAGAGACAGATGCATTGACAGCAGTCGTGGCCACACTTTGGACTGGGAGTGTAAGAGCAAAGGAAACTGAATCCACTATGTTCTGTCCTGTAAATTTTTATTAAACACCACATGACACACATACGAGTCCTGTTTTAACTTTCAGGGCTGATGGTCTGCAGCCTGGCTTGTGTTCTACAGTGCAGCGCAGGTGCAGTCACTGTGCTGAGCCCGGCGTTATATTAATGACGCAGCCTTTCACACTGACCAGTGAGAAATAACCTTGAAAATGACTGTGCTCTTTGTGGTTCTCCTTTTTTCTTACCACCAAGCAAGAGACTAAACATATTTTCTACTTATCAGTTATCAGAAATCAGAAATGTCATGCAGTAATCAGAGGTTAGACAGCAAGAATGACTTTTGTATTTTTATCTTTTGTCAATCTTTTATCCAGCGACTACTAATTCTCATCGGGGTCTGGAGAGGGTGGGACCTGTCCCAGGAAGCACAGAGCACAGGCCTGCATGGGATGCCATTCCACACAAGCAAAAACAATTAAGATGGTCAGATTTGCCTCACTGTGTGATTTTGACTGAAAGATGAACTAAGCACAGTCTTGTGTGTATAAAAATGCGTAGATTCATTTAACTTTAACAATGAGATTCAGCAACATGACCTTATAGTGTTAATGATCGGTATCTTACTGGTATTAACTGAATTATGCAAAATTCTACATTATTCTATATTATTGCACCCAAATTGTTCATACTGACTAAATGTAATTACTGACATCCTGGACATACTGCTTTTTAGGTTTGAATTTAAAATGTTAGTAGACAAATTCATGCTGTCAATAACATCTCACTTGCTCACCCACTTTTAGATAAAAATACCCTTTGTGGTTTTTCTAGTGAAGCAGTGGGCCTGAGCTGAGGACCTGATGGTTGTGTGGTTTTCGCTCACTGAGAAGAGAGACACAAACACCCTGCTCTCAGTCGGTCAGTCTTCCTGTAAAATGCAGAGGTGAGACTGCTAGTGGAAAATTACTGACTGCAGCGTCAACAACACATATAAACAGCAGCACAAACAAAATGTTCCACAAATGCAGGACATCTGTATGCTTACAGCACACATCAGACACGCTGACCCTCAGCACTGAGCTCCTCCAGGCTCTGTGCTCTCCCTCTTCTCTTCAATTTCTACACAAATCACTGCTGCTCCAGTGAAGATCCTGAATTTTGCAGGTGATACTACTGTGTTTGCCATCATAACTGAAGGTGATGAGTCTGCCTACAGACTGGAAGTCGTACAGCTGACCATCCAGTTCTGAACTCACATTATCCCAAATGTCCACATGCTTAGACTCCTCTCATCATCAGGGAGGAGCGTCCCTTGGCACTGTAGAGTAGATGGATGAGAGCAGGCTGATAACAAGGCTGTCATCAATTTTATGTGACACCTCTCACCCCCCCAGCAGACTATGGAGGCCCGTAAGGGCAGCTCCTTCAGTAAGAGACTCAGACACCCGGCGTGTGACAGAACGGTACCGCAGGTCATTGGGCCCCACAGCAGTCAGGCTTTATAATCTGCACTCTGCTCATTGAACTTTTCCCCTGTTCACTGTCTTCTGATACAGTTTCTATCTGCTGCTGATCTGCAATATTGTTCCTCCTTATTCACTGATGTGCAGTGTTGCATTGAGCCAGTGCATTATGCCCTGTGTGGCAGCTTCCTTTGGGAGGCTAATATCTGGCACATGAGCAATAATGTTACATGCAATAGGATTGTGTATAAGTTAAGGATTGTGTATAAGTTAATTTTAATATTCCTATAATATTCCTCTGTATGTAATATATTCTTATTTTTTGTTTCTATTATTACCCTATATTTATATATACATCCATTTATTTTACATTCATAATGATGTTGTTTGTTGTTTTGTGCCCCACTGCTCTTGTAACAAGCCTCAGTCTTGACTCTCCCTTTTAAGGTCTTGGCCTTAAATCACACTCGATATAGGTGGTGTCGTCCCCATCACCCTGACCAGGATACATGCTGTAAGATTAATGGATGGTGTTTATCTGTGTGATGAAAAAGAATGTGAATAAAACAAAAATGTACCATTATAAATGGGAGCCCTAGGATGTGTGGTGGTTAGAGATGTGGACTGATGAGAATTTTGCTTTTCTAAAGTTCTGTTGTGAAAACTGTACATTCCGTTCCATGTACAGTAGTGATATGTAGCAATCATGTGCTCCAGTCAAATGTCCAGCTGCATGAATAATAATGGTGGCTTGTTTGGATAAAATAACTTAGGCTGAATACTTGAAAGCGTGACCTGGGTGAGGTAGAGAGGAAACAGGGTCTTACAAGAAGCAGATATTGTTCTGTCTGTGTGGTTTTTACTCTTTGCAAAGTGAGTCCAGCACAGTGCAGTCAGTGGGTCAGTCTTCCTGAGCTGCATCTAACCAGTGGAAACATCTGCAGCACTGCAGAGAAGCACTCAGCAGACAAACAAACCCAAACAGCTTACAGCTGTATGTCACTTTTGGACAGAGGTGGACAAAGTACACAACTTCACTACTTGAGTTAAGTATAGATACTCCTCGTCAAATAATACTCAAAGTTTTTCAGTTAATTTTTTACTTCAGTTAAAGTACTGGAGTATTTGCATCTAAAAATACTTAAGTATTCAAAAGTACATTATGTTTTAAATGCAAGACATTTTTCAGAACCTAATGACTCCTGAACACCCCACTGAATACACTGACTGGCTTGTACATCTTGTAGAATAAAAAGCTTGTGGAATATGATACAATGACTATAGAAACACAACTGACATAACAAAAGTACAGCCATTGTCATTTTCATCTTATTTAACACCCCCCACCCCACTCACACAAAAGAGCATGGTAGTGTTCTTACAGAGCCGTAGCAGTGTGTGTGTGTGCATGTGTGCATGTGTGTTTGTGTGTGTGTGTGTCTATGTGTGTGTGTGTTTGTGTGTCTGTGTATGTTTGTGTGTGTGTCTATGTGTGTGTATGTTTGTGAGCCAAGTAACAAGACAGGGAGCAAGAAACAAAACTCCTCTTTCTTAATTATCCACATCGTTATTAACGACACAGGTATATATACAGGTACATATACAGGTACATGTATATACTCAAAAATACATCCAGAACACACAATTAAATGAAAAACGTAATTTAAGAACACTTGAAATTTTCATTCAGTTTCTTTCATCTGTTTAATATAATCGATCAGTCCCTGTGCGTTTGCCCCAAACCATTCAGCATGGTACACAAGGGAGACAAGTAAGCATGTGTGACATCAAAGAACTGATTGCAGCAACTCAGCCTTTCCACAACATTAAAGCCGCTTATTCCCCCCCATGCCATGAAGAAATAATCTCTGTGGCTCCCCTCTCCCCCTCCCTCAGCCCCCAGTCTGGCTTGAACATTTGCACTTCCAGTAAAAATGCGCCCCAAACACACTGACACCAAACTCAGCACCGGTACTCCGTAAAATCCCGTGATTCAGTCTCAGAAGCACTGGCTCCCCTGCCCTCCTCTGAACATTATTAAAGCTACACCCTGAACACTCTGTGTGACTGACATGAATGAGAAGCATCTTTATTCATAATCTCTGTAGCGGAGGTCAGAATACAGAGTGTCATTATTCCCGTCTTTCTTCTGTCTCCTGGGTTTTGGCTTCTTAAGGTTCAGGGCAGCGTAATTCAGTGTGTCCTCGTCATGGCACTGTGGAGACAAAGATGGCAGAATTGGATGGATCAAATCGGTTTGCTATTACCTATTTTCACAAATAGCACTTAAAATGCTGATCCCAGGATGGAAATCAGTCTGAGGTTCATTTGTTTTACTGACGATTTGTAATTTGAAATATTTATTACATACTTGCTTGCGTGACCATTCCACTTTTGATATATCACTGTTCTTTTCATCTGTTTAAAATATATAACACATCAATATATTATTTAATTTCGCACGGTATCATACCGTGGTCAGATAACATTCCGAATTTTCAAGCAATCAACATCCTTTTTGTCTCAAAAATGAAAGTAAAAATGACTTCTGTCAATTTAAGTGTGCATGTTTGGATACGTGTCATTTGTTCTCATATATCATATATAATAAAATTGCTATAAAGGAGATCTTGGTAATAAAAGTTATTGATATGCAACTTATTGCAACATGTATATTTCAATAGATTTTGCAAAATATGAAAGATATAATACAAAAATGTAAATCTTACAGTACAAAAAGGTTTATATAAATAAGGTGAGATTTAATAATGGATTTTAAAATTGTATTACCTGCAAGAGTGGTTTTAATATGAAAATGTTATCTATCATAAAACAATTTTATATTTCTATAATTTGTTAAAATCTACATTTTGTCCTTCTGAGTGCATAAAGCCGGGCAGCGTACCTGCACAGTGTGTACAGGTCAGTTTACATCTTATACAAATGAGAGCAACGTTCAGAATAATGCTGCAAGATAAAACTATCAGCAAGCCAGAGTGAAGAGGATCCAGCAGCTTCTGAAAGCCTGTAACAAAGAGATAGATTTCAGCATAATGATATAGAGACACATTTCCCATTTGCTTACATTACATTAGTTAAAGATCAAATCGATAACACATTACAGCAGTTGTTTTGTAAATAGTCCATTTTTAACATGAACTTCTAGTATTTTGCATTTTAACAATTTATATTAATATTTGAAATAATTATTAAATTAGGCTCCGGACCCCCCGCGACCCAATAGGATAAGCGGTTTGGAAAATGGATGGATGGATGGATATTAATATTTGAAATAATTATTAAATTAGGCTCCGGACCCCCCGCGACCCAATAGGATAAGCGGTTTGGAAAATGGATGGATGGATGGATAATTATTAAATTAACATCTGTGTAATTTAATTTAAGCACTTAAATTAGAAAATTCATTACATTAAAAAAAGAAATAAATGTCTTAATAGCAGAATAAGCTAAATAAAACTTTGAAGCAGATATACTCTCCACACTGGGTGCTACCATCTATATCCAGCTGTGTGCCGTTCCCAAACAGCATCTCCCCACACTGGGTGTTACCATCTATATCCAGCTATGTGCCGTTCCCAAACAGCATCTCCCCACACATGGCCACAGCGCAGTAGTAAGTCCCAGCATCGGAGAGGCTGAGGTTCCCCTTGGGGAGGCTGTAGACGCAGCTCCGTGTAGGAGATCCAGCCTCAGGGCTCTTCTCACACTCATCACTGCTGTTTCCATGGCTGTAAATGACTCCAGGAAGGGATTCTCCTGATCCATGTCTGAACCAGTAAACACTGTGTTCTCCTGCACAGCTCCCAGTCTCTATCGTACACTGCAGGCTCACAGAGTCTCCTGGCTGCAATGTGTCAGACACAGGCTGCTGTACCACAGTCCTGCTGTTGGAGTCTTTACCTGAAAAGCAAAATAGTCATGATGACAGCCCTTTGAGAATAACAATGGAAAATACAGATCCTCAAAAATTGTTCTTACAGATTTTTGGGAACTGAATCGATGTTCTTCTAGCCATCCAAGAAATCAGTAACTTCTTGGAGAACAGCTGACATTCTTCTCTCTTTTTATTGTATTACTGCTTATTAGTATATATCAGGTAACACTATACATTAACTGCACCTACATAATACCTAAATAAAAATTATATGATAATAACAAACATTATAATCATATAATGTCTTGTATTAATGTATGAAGGTAGATGAATATAATTAATTTCAATTCAAAGAAATGAAGTGTGTAAAGTGTACTTTATATTTTCATGATTTTCGTGACTTTACATTTGGTTTATGTTGCCCCTTTTCCACAGGAAGGTATTTATTGTTTTTGCATATTTAGCTCTTGATGTGTTTTGGTATTTTTGAGCATTTTGCTGTAGTACCTGCATAATTTAATTCAAGAGCCGAAGAGCTGTTTGCCCATTACTAGTTTGTCTATCTTTTAACATTAAAGAAAAAGTATACATAGTAAAAGGAATTACTTGGTTTCGTAGTTCCTCCTATTTATTTTCTTATGCACACAAAAGTAAGTTTTTCCGTTCAACCATAGCACTACAGCGAAAAGCAAAACGTCATGGCAAATACAATTATGCTTTATTCCAATACACATTGCTAATTTTTCATTATTATTACATTTATTCAGCATAATATCTTCAAAGGTTTCATGATTTAATTTGCAATCTTCTGGCCTGAAATCTTTTCCTGCTACACTGAAGACTCTCTCAGCGTGTGCAGAGAAAGCTGCAGCCAAAGGGTTGGCATCCTCTGATAAACATGGTTGGTTCAGGTATCGGTGACATTATGTGAACCTTTCATGGCAGGAATAGGGACTAGTTTGACTTTTGATGCAGGAAAAGTGTTTGGGACGTTTCTTAGGTTAGAAACTGCCGTCACTGCAGCCAACACTGACTTTTAAGGAGAGACACTCAGCTCTTCCTATGAGCAGATCCACCATGGTGCACAAAATGACAGTATAATTATTATTTTAGGTGACACTTCAAATGTTGCATTATTTCATTCTTTACAAAACGACATTTTTATAACAATGATGTATAACAATGTTAATGTGTTTATGTATAATTCATATTTAAATTAAAGTTCATATTTTAGTTAAAAGCTACACCTACAGTACGTATATGAACTTGAATTTGAATCCAAACCCTTTTTCGTTCTTCTTCTTTAAATTCAAATATAAATTTCAATGCCACAACCTGTTTTCAACCACAATTCAAATGTAATTCAGATTAACAAAATGAACTGAAATTCAAGTTCATATATGTATTCAAAATCCTGAATTTTAGGATACGTATTTGAGAATTTCATTCTCAAATCAGTTCTGAATGGTGCACATCCCTAGTTCATATGTTAAATCATGCATTTTTTTTTTCAGAGTGAATACACACTGACTGCTCAGATAAATAACGTCAAAAATAATTTTCTTTTGTTGCTTAAGATTTTTGCACAGTCCTATACTGTATATAACAACTCAAACATTTTTTTATGTTATTTGTTTTAAAGAGGCTGCAATGTGTAACATTAACATCTGTATAAAGAGAAGGTTAGGCTTTTGGCTGACAGCAAGCAAAATGCAACAAATTGTATAATAATAATAATAATAATAATAATAATGAATGATTTTTGTTTGATGTTTAGAAAAACATTTATGGAACAAAGCAGACAATAAGGTATCTTTGCTAATTTTATATTGACAAACAACTAAACTGTCAAAATTATTTTGCAGGGAATAATCTTACTGACATTATAATAAAGCAAATATGAAAATAGTTGGAATCTCATTTACCTGTGATTATGACAAAGGTTCCATTCCCGAAGGTGACCTCATGAAGAAACACAGCAGCACAATAATACACTGCAGAATCTGACGGCTCCACGTTAGAAATAGTGAGGTTAAAACTCCCCTCTGCATTCAGTAAGGAGTAACGTTTTATGCTTTTATATTCCTTGTAAAATTCACCAGGTACGTAGAGAAGTGCTTTCGCCATGGGCTGGGGCTTCCGACCAACAGCTTGCTTAAACAAAGTAACAAAAGTTGTTTCTCCTTGACAGAAGCATGTCAGGGTCACACTGTCTCCAAGCTGAACCCTCATCAGGTGACTGGGCTGAACAACATCTGTAGTCAGTGCAGTGTCTGCAAAAACAGAAAAACAAAAAAAATCATAATCAAATAAGACATATAATAGTAATCTAAATAACTATTAACTATGATGCAGATTAAATGGCCAAATTCCACTGATCACATCATACAGATAAATGAAAATATTAAAATCCCAAAATAATTTATATTATAGGGCCTTACTAATGAAAATGAGAAGACCAAAGAGTCTGAACATTTTTGTGCTTCCACTGTTTAGAATAAACTGCTCTGCTGCTAAGTGAGAGATCATGGTCGTGGTCGGGATGAAAGGGCAGGAAACAGAGAGGAAACAGAGAGACACACATCAGGCTGATCTGATTGGCTGTTCACATGGGAACTTAAGTAACAGTGAAAAAGCATTTTAATGTGCACTTACATGACGTTTATTAATTTACTCCTTAACATCCAGTTAAAATGAGAACAATTAGATAAACAGGAGCAGATACTGAGCATATAAAGTTCTTTGTACAGAGTGCTGAGATACTGTGGGAGAGCATTTGCTAATCATCTCTCTCAGACAAGCTCAGCACAGTATGAGTCTGTTATCTATCTGATATTAGACAGTCTCTCATACAGTAATAATAATTGATACTTTATTGGTCCCTGTGGAGAAATTGTCTTAACTTCTCTCTCAACTTGCTCTCTTTTTTTTAGAGTAAACAGAGTAAGTTGTCTGCGAAGGGCAGCCACCCATAGTGATGCCCAGTGAGCTGGGGGTTAAGGGCCTCGCTCAAGGACGCAGAGATGTGCTGTGGCTGGGTTTGAACCAGCGACCATCTTATTACAAGCACACAGGCATTAGATCTTCTAATCACACTTAAAAGGCAGATTAAATGTTCTTTCCACCATGCAAACAGAATGTAAATTGTAGCTTTACTGCTTAGATTTACATTCACACATTTGCATTTAAAACAAGCATTTTAAGTGATGTACATGAGAGTAAATGGTGAATCAGTTTATTTGCCACTCTACACATTACATTGGCGCCCATTATAAGTAACTGTACAGTGACATTGCAGTTCCTCAGTTGCTTTGATGCATTTCTGGAATCACCCTTAACATCTGCAAAACTGTAAGTGCATTTCCCAAAACAATTCGTGCAAACAGCACCACACAGATGGACTGTCTACAAAAAAAGTCATAGAGGCCACCAGCAGCCCGAATACCACACCGTAAGGCCGTATGTTAGGATGCTCTCTATGGCAGAGCGGTAGGAGGCCACCAGCAGCCCGCATACCAGACCGTAAGGCAGCATGTTAGGATGCTCTCTATGGCAGAGCAGTTGAAGGTCCCGATCAAGAAATCCGACAAGTTTCCCCAATAAGCCAGTAACCCCGCTTCATAGAACAGGCCACAGGACTGGTTTTGGTGAGATAGTCCGAGTAGTAGGTAGAAATCAGGATGGAGACTGAGTGTGGGTCTAACAGGTGAGCAGATGTAGGACAGAATGTAGAGCCCTCTGGTGGAGTGCCTGTGCATGACTGAATGTATGGTTTGGGTCTGATGGTCTGAATAGTTGGTAGAAATAGGCACCTTCCTACCTGATGTGGTAGGTCTAGATAAGGGGTCACCAACATGGTGCCCCAAGGATGCCCCCAATGACCACATGAGTTGCCCGTGGACCTGTTCTATAAAATAGCACAACTCACCAGCGAACATCATCTAAAATTTAATTTTGTCCTGTTTCTAATCTATCACATTTGCATTTATATAGATTTGAAATTGAATATAAAAAAGCATTTAAAACATGTTTATCATGCATGAAGTTTAGACATGTTTAGGAGGGCGTTTAAAACTGATATCAAACTTCGTATGGCTCAGTACCCGTGAAGTAGCTGTCCGTTTTAAAAAGGTTGGTGACCCCTGGTCTAGATCTTGCAAGTTTGTTTGTACTGGCTGTGTGAACATACTGTAGCACTGTTAAGAATATGCAACACAGCCTGAGTTGGGGATCTGCTGTATGCATCAGTAATATAATGCTTTGTCCTTTTCTAGGCTGTTCATTAAGACATAAAGCCTGAAAGTTTTCTGAATGGCATTAATGAAATTGAGCACTGCCCCCACCTGCTGGCCAATTTATTAAAACATTGAAATCGCTGTCTGCACAGGCTGACGTGTCATTTAAGTCTGATAATTTTCTATGAGTCAAACGGCAAGAAAATGACAAGAAGTTAAAAACATGGAGTTAGATGAAGGAGAAAAGATTACAAATTTGAAGATTATGAAATCAGGACATGTCAGCTAAGTCAGCCAAGGTGGGTCTTAAACATATGGACGGAAGTATGAGCGCTAAACTTAAACGGGTTCACTTGTAACCGCTGCCACCAAATTTCGTTAAATTGCTGGGGAGGTCCAGATACATGAGACAGGAATAGAAGGATTATTCTTTATTAATATACAGACGAGGGTTACAACCCTCCCTAGGGCAATAGAAGGGGATACCTGCCACGGGACATTCTAAAACGCTTAATGTGAAAATGCGTAACGCAACTTAATGTATTAAAACAGTCACCACAAATCACCAAATTTCTCGCGAATGTATCTGGCCATAAAGACTTACCTGACAAGAAATCAAAACCGAAATGCTAGGAATATGGACTTTAAGCCTTTTCTTTATGGGCGTCAATGGAGGGGAAAACGCTTGACGTAAGATGAAGTCCATATTCCTAGCATTTCGGTTTTGATTTCTTCCCTGGCATGGGTGACGGGTACACCACGTTCCCAAAGCCACGTTAGCCTCGAGCGAACTGCCCGGAGAAACCGCTCACACCAGCGCTGCAACCCGATCTCCTCCCCTTTTAAACACACATTTCTATGGCGTTAAATTAGTGCCAAAAGTCGTGCGCATAAAAACAGAAAATCCATGCTCTCTACGCGCTCGCGATTGCACAGCACTCACTCACTCGCTCGCCGTTAAATTAGGGCCAAAAGTCGAACCACGCGCGTGCGTGTGCTCGAGTGCTGAAAACCCATCCCCTCTACGCGCTCGCGTCTGCACAGCACTCGCTCGCTCGAATTTCCCGCTTCGTCTTACCGTATATAAAAGAATGGGCCAATGTACGGTAAATTGCATTGTGAATAAAATTTCTTAATACAACATCACAAAGCCAATTTAATAAATTCAAATCCTGGGAAGAACGCTCCTCAGATATTAGTTCTCGGGTTAGTGTTAGCAGACTATAGGCGAAACCACCTTAAGTGCTATCTGTTAATGTTTATTAAATTAGCATTAAAATGGAGAGGTTTATAATATCTTTTGTCCTTGTAGCTGCTAAATACACTCATTATTAAAGCCATAAAGTTGTCTGCCTACTACATTGGAATCTCCACTGAGTAAGTGTTTTTGATGGATTTTATTTAACTTTATTATACTCTGGTCCTTAGATCTAATGTCATACTTCTTCACTTATATTGTTTGTGAAAAGGTTTACCACGGTCAAACAGAGCAGCCACTACATCATCATACATGAACAAGCACCTCACAAAACAAAAACATTTCATTTTCATAATTAAAACTTTTGAATGGTAGGCCTAGTGTGTGGATCAGAGACAAGATCTTGACACCTCATTAACTATAATTTGTTCTGTGAACAGCTCAGATACCACCTTCTCGAAAGTCTTCTGCATAAAATAGAAATAGGATTCAGCGCGACTCCACTAAATTTGGATTACCTGGAGTTCCTTTGTCATCAGGAGCTGTATCTTCTGCAGGCCCTGTCTAATCACATTGAAGTACCTCCTGCTATCACCCTGGCTTTGCAAGAGCTCTTTGACCTTGTGAGGGCACATCTGGAACGTCCAGCCCCATGTGTCACACAGGAAGTCGCTGCCACCAATAGACGACCCAAGATTTTGATTGAAGAACAATGTTTGAAAGAAATGCTCCATACTCAACTTCCTGTGCCTTGCATAGCCACACTGATGGGTGTTTCAAGAAGAACAATCTTAAGAAGAATAAAAGAGTATGAGCTCTGTGTTAGGGAACTTGACAATTTGGTTTCTTCTGTCAAGAATGATCTACCAAATGCAGGCTACAGGATAGTCAATGCAGGCTGCAGTCAATGGGCTACAGGGTTCGGTGGAGAAGAGTTGCAGCCTCCATGCATAGGGTTGATTCCATGCGCATCATATAAAGGTTGTCAAGTCTTGGCTGTGTTGTACGCAGAATGTACCAGGGCCTTTGTCTCTAGTACACGTGGACACAAACCACAAGTTGATCCGGTTTGTATTACCAGCAAATTTATTTGGAGTAAACCCTGGGTGGATTGGTGTGAGGTGGTGGTGGGGCTTTGGAGAAGATTTCCTGCCGATCAACACTAGCAACTTATATCTATCTGTCATGGAGGTCTCGGGACTCACAGATATTCAGAGACATGTGGATAGTTTACCAGTGGTTTTCAGCAGGAAATAGTTATTACTACAAATTGTCACCCCCCCCCCCGCCCCCCACAGAAACTGGATCTGGCTATAGTGGGAAAATCTTTTTTTTTTTTTTATTTGTGAGAACTTGAAAGCAAAACAAAACTTGGAAAAAATATATGCTCATTCACCAATTTTCTAATCTGGGGTCTAAAGTGGTCAGGCTTGCAAGTGTATTTGGTTATTTGTCTATCCTAGCCTGTTGCAGTGTATATTTCCTGTATATTTTGCATGTAAAAAATGTTGTTTGTTATGTCAGTGCTTAATATTATCATGTAGTCTTCATGAACTTTCTTCATCTTGGCCAGGGACTGCATTTGAAAAGTAGCCACTTGACTAAAATTGGCACATTTTCAGAAATGCCAGCAACAATACTGATAATGAACACCCCTCTAACTGACTCTCAGTTGGTTTAGAAAAAAGACTTTTAAGAGAAAAGAAAGCCTTCCTTTGGTTTTGCATTTTTCTCTTTTTTGTTGGCTGTGCACAATATATTAGAAGAATACCTTACAATTATATTAGTTAAGAAATAACAGATTGCGTATATACAATATTAAGGTGATAACAACAACCCTCACTGTCTCTAGGTGCTGCTTCAGACAGGGCATTCTGCAGCAGGGACACCACCCGTCGTGCAGCATCCAGCAAATCTCCCTATCACAACAGCCCACATAACAGAATAACATTAGTGTATGATTCAGTAGGGCTAGTCCAGGTCTGGAAAGTAGTTGGGCCAGATTTTTAAACCAAGAAATTTAGCTGGGCCAGACATTTTCAGCGGCCCAGTAAGCAACAGGTAATGGCATTTTAAACAAACACAAATCAAGGTACATTATTTTAAAAAACTACAACTGAACAGAATCTGAGAGCAATATTTTTTTTCACTTCTGAAATGAGAAAAATATTTTGGTCGTATCTGACCTAGACGCATCCCAAAGAAAAAAAATGCCTATTAGATGGTAAACAGACATAAAGAAAAAGGGAAAAATCGTCTATAATCATCATCCGCTTATACTGTGGTGATCCATTTCACCCACACAGGCATGATCACCATTAGCGGTTTCCACATTATTGTCGAGGTGACTATTCACTTTACCTCTGCTTTCTCCGACATCTTCCTGATTCTGCCGCCAACAAGGGGCTCATAGGGTGGAGACTGAGGGTGTTAAACAGACCAATCTTTTGTCACTGAATGCAACAAATAATGTATTTATCTGTCAAAAGTCCAGCACCAGGAAAAGCAACAGAGTGACAGTAGAAACTGTAATAATAATGGAAGTGCGCCGCCCTACAGGGAAGGAGGAGTGATGGGAGTCCCGGTGGTGGCTAAGCGCGCGTGGGGAGAGGCGTCGTACTGTGAGGCTTCATGAACTTCCGATGGGGCAGTGCTGTCATACAGCGGGGAGCCTGAGAGGGGCACTGTGGCCGGGTGCGAGAGCCCTGGGTAATGAGTTGTAGAGCTGCGCAGTGTCACGATCGGGTACAAGCAGGCAGGCGATCGTGCGGGCAAGGCGTGCAAGGAGCAAGCGGACAGGCAAAAACGGGAGTTTAATTAGGAAGCGCGGACGGGGAAACATCTCACGCATACAAACATCAATGACAGACACTGGACTCAGGTAAGACACGGACTGAAATACACAGGACTGAGCAAATTAACTAGATACAGCTGGGTACAAATCGGGAGAAAACACGTGGGTAATCAGGGGGCGTGGCACACAGGAGGAGCGGACGAGCCGGGCATGACACGCAGGAACTGAGAGCCCAAGCTGTTGGACATTCCACTGGACTAGGAGACTGGGGTGAGTGAGGAGGAGCTCATTGACCACAAACTGGGATACTGGCTGTGTGTGAGCAATGGGGTGGAGATTAAGGAAAGACGTTAAATCAGCATGCAGTGTTGCCTGGAAACAACAACAAATATACTAGTGTCACTGTACTAAAACAATATCAAAATAATGCCTATTTTTTATTCATTTTACTTGTAGAGTGCAAAGTACAAAGGAAAACAAAGAGTAACTATGGCGAAATAAATCAAAGCATGTCCCAGAATGATGGGCCTGAATGGATCAGGACAGAAGAAGGCGAAAGTCCTGTTAACGAGGTGAGACGATGCAGACACAGGCCAGGATGTGGGTATAGGCGAGAACAAGAGGGAAGACGGGGGCCCGAGACTCAGCATGGGGACAGGTGGGGGAGGGGAGGCACGGGCTCACCTGGAGCTGCTCCCGGAGGTGCCGCTATGACTCATGGGTAACATGCCGGAATGGGACGGCACCTGTAGGCTGGACCAGTTGTCATGGGAGGGCAACATGGACAGACAGGTAGACGAGCTGTCTGAATAAGCAGCTGCAAGTATAAAACAATAAATGAAGCAGGTATGTGGTGGGCAGTGTTACAGCGTCCTTAATATGGTCAATACAGAAAAGGCATGTTATCATGTTATGTATATACTGCCTCCAGTTACTTAATGCCTAACTTTAATACATTGATTGATTTGTTCACTGCTGCAGCCTGTGTCAACTTTCCTTTCAGACAGATGTAAAGTCCATTCTGTTTTTGTTCTGTGTAGTTTTTTTTGAACAGCATATGGCTGAATTCTGTTAAACCTCAGACTGAAGAAAATTGTGTTAATTGAAAAGCAAATATCAAAAACTCAGTCTGCAGGAATGTTTTTCTAAATATTTCTGTGGACTTTTGGAAATTTCACGAAATTCCATTGCTCCATTACATAAACACTGAGTGAGATTTCATTCCCATTACTGCAACGTATGAAGAGGATTATGACTTATTACTTTAGGTTATCGGACTGAGTGAGTTTTGGAAATTTGCTCTTCGATAACTGAAGCAGTGCTGTGAATGCAGAGGTTATATGCGTCGCATATCAACAGAACTGTATGTTTATGTCTTGTCTTAATTATTTTGATTAAATGTCTAACTATTCCCAATATGTGTGAACATACTTGGCCAAATAAAGCTGATTCTGATTCAGTCAGAGGGTAATCGTCGGTGTGCTGTACTATCGTGGTGACCCACACAGAGAGCTTAGGACCATGATTTCAGTGTGTGCTTGTGTGAGGGGACAGGCAGGGCGGCGGCTCACTGGGTGATGCACTCCTGTGGGTATAGGGGCTGGGATAGGGGGCGGAGCAGTTACTCCTCAAGGAGGAGTAACAGTCACAGCCGTGGGGGGAGGAGAGGGAGAGGGTGCTCCCAAACTGGGGGTGTGGGTTTGATGAAGAGCAGAGAGACCCTGAGCCTGGGATGAACCAGCTGCCTACTGAAACGAAAGCGGATAAAGACAGAAACTAGAACCTCAAACTAAACAACACAAACAACAATATCAAGTTATATTCAATCATTAAACCGTTATATATTTAATCTAAACAATAGTAATAAATATCGTTCCGATTCAAAATATCATTTACGGGTGAATCTTATGACTTGCATTGGGAAACAGGAAACGGGCCAAGCTGCAGGGCCAGTTCAAAGGCATAGTGCGAGGCGCCCAGAAAGGGGGCGAGGTCTGGGCGGAGTCAGCTAAAGAAGAAAAAGGCCTGACCTTTTTCTGGATGCTGTGGACTGTGTTTGTGTGTGAGCTGCAGCTGCATGTTCCTTACATTTTTTTTATTAACACCAGCACCGTGAGGTTTGGCCTGGACTGGGTCCTGTCCTGCACGGTTGAAGACATGTTGACTGATGGTCAGCCCGTGTTCTGTTGGATCCCACAGAAAGGAAATGGGAATCCCGTTTGGATCGGATGCTGACAGTTGAAAAAAAACTCATGTCTGTGTGTTATGAAAGAATATCAATAAATGTTTCCGAAAGGGGATGACTCATTTGGTAATTATTTACGGCTTATGTTATGGCTGAGAAATTTACAGTCTTTACTAAAGTCTGACTTCTTTCGAGTCACCTTTAATATAGATTGGACACTCTCTATGCTATGTACAATACTTATATAGATGGTACATGTTTACTTGCTTGCACAGATGGTTGATTAGGTAATTAGTGTAAGTGTGTGTGTGTGTGTGTGTGTGTCCAATCGCATGTATGTCCAAGGTCCATAGTAAGTAATATACACTGATCAAGAGATGCCTGAAAGTGGATGAAAGAGGACATTAGTGGGTGTATCACTTAGTGTAACGGGTGCAGGAAAATGAGCAGGACTGCAAGCCATATAATGACCCACTGTCCTTATCTAGCTCTTAATACAGTATGCATACAGTGATGTATCTACAATGGACAGCTACTATAAGCAGATAGCACAGTACAGGTGCTTAATCTGTATGCTATTTCCATCCATCCATTGTCCAAACCGCTTATCCTACTGGGTCACAGGGGGTCCGGAGTCTATCCCGGAATCAATGGGCACGAGGCAGGGAAGAACCCAGGATGGGGGGCCAGCCCATCACAGCTCACACTCACACACCATTCACTCACACATGCACACCTACGGGCAATTTAGCTACTCCAATTAGCCTCAGCATGTTTTTGGACTGTGGGGGGAAACCGGAGGAAACTAGCAGCTTTGTGTGGTAATTGTTTGTATTAAAAATACATTGGATCAAGTCAAATTATTTTTATGAAGAATTAACATCTAAAAGCTGCTAGTAGACCGTGGGAAAATAATTTTTCTATTTTCTTGCTGCCATCTCGTGGCCAAAAGTAGGTATTGCAATTTCCATCATATGTAAGAGGGCCTGCCCATCAGAGTAATGTACATCCTGTGACATGTATTGACTATCAAGACAAACTGAAACACGGTGTATTAGGCTGTCAATGAGTACTGGACTAGGGTGAAAAACTGCCTGATAATCTACCTATTAACTAGAAGAGTACAAACTGGAGACGGATCCCCTAATACAGAGGGATTAACGTCTGTGCCACATCCAGAACCATTCAGTGTAGGAGTCTGGTGGTTCTACTGGATACTGACAAGTACCCAGCCCCTTTGTTCCCTCTGATAATCATCAGTCCTCCTCTGAATGCCTTCACCACTCTATTCCTGAATAGGTACACATTTAAATATGCTAGCAAGATCAAGGTATTGGGATAACTGTTAGGTTCGCTGTTAAGAGAGTTGCAGTGAAAACCATCATACACAGTGGCCCTTTCTGGATAAGATTACCTCCCTCTGATCTAACAGGTCAAGATCAAAGCAAGGTGCATTGCAATGTCTGACACCCAGCACACTACAGCATATAAAATACAGGTATCCATCGCCTTCCGCATTTGGAACCAGGACCACTTGTTGCAAGTCAATTTGGGCGTATCTCAAGTTATACGAGAGAGGCAAGACATTAAGGACAGTATACACAGTACTGAAATAATAATGTACATATTAAACCACAGCACTTAATAAACAGATACTGCACTTACATTTCACAAAAAAAAAATAAAGCACAGATTGCACTAAGAAATCAAAAGATGCATGTGCTAGCAAACAGTGGGAGCTGAGGAAGAAGCAGTGGTGAAATACTTTATTGTACAGTACAGTAAGTTTCTTTTTATAGAATGAAATAGCATACAGGGGGCGGCATGGTGGTGCAGTGGTTAGCACTGTTGCCTCACACCTCTGGGACCCGGGTTCGAGTCTCTGCCTGGGTCACATGGGTGTGGAGTTTGCATGTTCTCCCCATGTCGTCGTGGGGTTTCCTCCCGCAGTCCAAGAATATGCTGAGAATATGCTGAGGCTAACTGGAGTTACTAAATTGCCCGTAGGTATGCATGTATGAGTGAATAGTGTGTGAGTGTGCCCTGTGATGGGCTGGCTCCCCATCCTGGGTTGTTCCCTGCCTCGTGCCCATTGCTTCCGGGATAGGCTCCAGACCCCCCACGACCCAGTAGGATAAGCGGTTTGGACAATGGATGGATGGATGGAAATAGCATACAGATCTTATAAGCACCTGTACTGTGCTATCTGCTCATAGTAGCTGTCCATTGTAGATACATCACTGTATGCATACTGTATTAAGAGCTAGACAAGGGTCATTATATGGCTTGCAGTCCTGCTCATTTTCCTGCACGCGTTACACTAAGTGATACACCCACTAATGTCCTCTTTTATCCACTTTCGGGCATCTCTTGATCAGTGTATATTATTTACTATGGACCTTGGACATACATGCGATTGAACACACACACACACTTACACTAATTACCTAATCATCCATCTGTGCAAGCAGGTAAACATTTACCATCTATGTAAGTATTGCACATTGCATAGAGAGTGTCCAATCTATATTAAAGGTGACTCAAAAGAAGTCAGACTTCAGTAAAGACTGTAAATTGGCAGCCATAACATAAGCCGTAAATAATTACCAAATGAGTCATCCCCTTTCGGAAACATTTATTGATATTCTTTCATAACACACAGACATGAGTTTTTTTTCAACTATCAGCATCCTTCTCGATTGTCAGAAGCTCTGCGCTAGAGGGAGGTTTACTGGTCTTATACTCTTCTGGCACCTTGTGTGATTCCTGACTTGGGACATCAGTTTGGCTCCTTCTGTATGTGGTTTACATTGTATTTGTTCTTTAAAGTTGCCCCTTCAGAATTAGACAGTGTAACCAGCTTGCCACATATTGCCTGGATGACATAAGGTCCGGTAAAATCCGGTTCCGTTCTTCCTCCTTTCCGTCCCCGCTTCCTCATGTTGAACAGAAGCGCCTCATCTCCAACATGATAAACTGTGTTTTGGTACCTCTTTTGTATTCGTTTACCACATGCCTGCTTCTGTTTTTCCTGTGACTAGGAGATGTTTTCAGCTGTTGTTGCTTATTGTCTCAACTACTTTATTTTTTTCATCAAAAAACGTGCCGTAGCTTTTCTCATCGGGAAGAATAATTGTGGAAAGCTGAAGTGGAAAAACATTCATAGCAAATTATTATTATTCACAGATCATTATAAAGAGTCATTTTCTAAAAGCATTAAGAACAATGTAATTTGCTGTTTCAAGATATGTTTTTAAATAACTACTTGTCAGTCATAAGAAACTCTTCAACACACATGATCCGATCTTGCCACAAATCATTTTTAATCTCACTTTTGTTGCCAGCAGTTCAGACATTAATGGCTGTGTGTTGAGTTATTTTGAGGGGACATCAAATTTACACCATTATACAAGCTGTACACTGATTACTTTACATTCTATCAGAGTTTCATATCTTTAACGTTGTCCCTTGAAAAGATATAATAAAATATTTACAAAAATGTGTGGGGTGTACACTTTTGTGAGATACTGTATATTAAGGGATTGATTGTCAATAATATCAGTAATTCCTGATGTAATGTTAAAAGAATAGAGCCTGTCTCACACAGTTCTAAAACAACCTCAAAAACAGACTTACCATTTTATGTCATCATTCGTTTTCTCATCCAGGCCATTGGTTTGGGGATGATATGCAGCAGTGATCAACGGCAGAACAGGGGCTCTGAACGCAGTATGGATTAAAAAGGAATTAACCATCTCTCTCAATATAAAATTAGGATCATTTATTCTCTACAGAGGCCCCCATAGAATAGTGCATCCATCCCCTCACTCATGTTTAGACAGACGTAAGGCAACAGGCCAATGACATTCAGAACAGCAACAACATCAACAATTGTACAGCTAGTTTTAAAATTTAATAAAAAAGACAAACCAATTAGGTAATATTAATGAAATTATTAAAATGTGCAGATTAATAGTCAGAAATAATTTGCGATTTTAAGAGCGGAAAGGATACATTAAAACTCAATTACATTTATCCCTTAATAATTTAAAAAAAAGGTTTTTGAATTTTACATCATGATAAATGAGAACTATATGTGATTACTAATTACTGTTGACTAATTTCCTGTCTGGACGTTTCCCTCCTCATTGTTAAAAGTCATTATATGTCTGGGTGCCAGTCAGTGGAAGCACACAGACATGTTGGCCAGCTGTCATATTCATTCAGCACCAGCCCATCAAGTAGAGAATTCAGCACCACGGACAGTGACCTGTGTTACAATGACATCAGGTCATTGGCTCTAAATATTTTTCTAGAAATAACTAAATGGCTCTATTGTAGAAATTTCCAGCCAGAGTCTTGTGGTGCGTTCGTTTTTCTCTCGGAACTTGGAAATTCCAAATTGGGTGACATCACATCCAACAATCTCCCGTTCAAGCTAGCACAACTCGGAACAAACATGGCTGCCTCCATGAATACGCTGCTGTGTTGTTGCTTTATATTTTAGCAGTTATGGAGTAAGATTATTATTTCAGACAAATAAACAAGAAACAGGAACTAGTCAAACCACATTAAAAGCTTTATAAAGTATTTTAGTACATTCATAGCGATATTCTTTTTTCGAGAGGCAAACAAACTACAAACAAACCAAAAACACTAACAAGTCTGGTAAAAATCTGATATTGCATGTTAGGATACTGTTTACGGTCACAATATGGTATTCTCTAAATCGAACACGTGCAATTACATTAATAATTACTAATAATTATAAATAATAATAATAATAAATGGGCGGTATGGTCGTGCACTGGTTAGCACTGTTGCCTCACACCTCTGGGACCCAGGTTCAAATCTCCGCCTGGGTCACATGTGTGTGGAGTTTGCATGTTCTCCCCATGTCGTCGTGGGGTTTCCTCCGGGTACTCCGGTTCCCCCCCACAGTCCAAAAACATGCTGAGGCTAATTGGACTTGCTAAATTGCCCGTAGGAATGCATGTGAGAGTGCATGGTGTGTGTGAGTGTGCCCTGCGATGGGCTGGCCCCCCATCCTGGGTTGTTCCCAGCCTCGTGCCCATTGCTTCCGGGATAGGCTCCGGACCCCCCGTGACCCAGTAGGATAAGCAGTTTGGAAAATGGATGGATGGGATAATAATAAATTTAACAAAATAAACATTTTTAAGGATTTGTAAAATAGAATTAATGTTGAGTGTGTAAGCCGCCATGTTGAAATTACGTCACAGGGGCAACTCGGACAAGAAGATTCTGTCAGACATTAACGTCATAAAAGAGGCGTTTCTAATGGGAAGTGATGTTTTTCGTGACGTTTTTGTCCGAGTTGGAGTGAAATAATCAAACGCAGCATGTGTTCCTATTTGAAGAGAATATTCTATTTTTATTCTAAGGAACTACAGAAAATCAGCTCTGCATGTGATCTCCCCTTTACTGCTCGAGCAGGGCACACGCACATCAACAAGTGTCAAGGCAGCAAGTGCATGCAAACAACTTCTCAGGACGGTTACAGTATAGGACCTTCAGAAAGAGCCAGACTGCGGCGTCATTCAGAGATTCCATTGTCTAAGGCTTGCACTAAAACATTACAGCATATTTAAACAAAGTAGCATGGCACCTGTGTCAGAATCCCTCCCTGCCTTGTTCTGTTCTCTCTTTGTTGTCCCCATTTAGCCAGCACATGTCACTGGCCATCCTGACTCCTCTTTTGATTGTGGGTTTTAAGGATATCAGTGGGTCTGTGTTTTCATAATTGTCCCCCAGGCCACCATGCTGCTCAGCCCTTGATTCCAACTACAGTTGCAATCAGGTGGTTCTCAATCTACTAGGACTGTATAACAGGATTGGCCACCTGTTCTACCTTTACTCGTTCAGCCGCATTCATGAGTCTGGCCTATAGGTTATTCAAATTTTGTCCTGCCAAATTTACCGGACAGGAGGTGGACACTGCAAATGAATGTGTGAATACTCCAATACCTACATCTTTACAAGTTACCTGAAGTGGTTTGGTAAATGATTGTGAGGTTGGAAGTCCTTCTTGATGTCTGTTTGCAGCTCATCCACCAGCAACTGCACGAGTTGTCGCTCCCAGAGGGAATCCCACTCTCGGTCCGCTGGAGGGTCCATCTCACTGTAGCTGGAGTATGTTTCCATCAGTCACTTGGCGTGGGGCTCACAGAATTTACCAGGCTCCTGTTTAATCTGACGCACCTTAGTCCAGTCCATGCATCTGGGGAACTTCTCTGAAAATCTCTGGCAGATTCTTTGCAGCTATACTTGATATTGGGTACTTGCCGCAACTAAGTAATGGGTTGTTGAATCAAAGTCCCGTTCCATGTCAAAAATAACCCCATTTTAGGGTTTTGTTAAACAACTGGTCTAATTTGGATGCAGAGGTTCTGCACGGAAGGCCCAGTCTCTGAAGGGCTGTGGCATAGCGAGGCCTGTTCTGCCTGGAATCCGGCAGGTCACTGGCAACATCCCCCAACTCCTTCATCTATAAGGTCGGGAAACCAGAACGTTTACTCCCCCTTATGGATAAGGACATACCAACGTTGGGGCAACTCCTGCTGCCTGAGTCTTCAACCAAGTCCAAAACAAAAGTATACAATGTTAGGAAGGGTAATTCAATGGTATGAGACTGAAACTAGAAACTGTAAATCGGATGGAGTTAAATAGCAATACTGTGGAAGAGGCATGGGAATTTTTTAAAAGCACATTGTTGCAAGTGCAAAAGAACTTCATACCCGTTTCCAGAAAAACTAAATCTAGGAAACTGCAACCAAGCTGGTGTCATGACCTGCTTGTACGATCCTCGTGTGTGCCACGCCCCCTCATTAACCATGTGTGCTGCCCCGATTGTAACCAGCTGTTTTCTGTCAGTTTGAGTAGTCCTGTGTATTTAGTCCACATTCAAGTCTGTTTCCCCAGTCCTGTCATTGAAATCTCTCGCTGTTGGTACCTGTTTTCATCAATAAACCCTCATTCCCGACTCTCCGTTTCCCGGATCCTTGATTCCTCGCTTCCTGCCTGTTCGTCCAGCACGCGATGTCACAGGTGGTTTACTACGAAAATTAAGAATAAAGTCAGGAGCAAAAGGGCTTTCTTCCACAAATGGAAATTAACTAATGATTTCAAAATAAAGCAGGAGTATCTAAGTCTACAGGTTTAGTTAATAACAGTTATAAGGATGACGTTAAAAGTTTCTTCCAATATTTTAACTCCGAAAGAGCTCTAAAAGCTGAAAATCACTCATTTGCAGGATAGTAAGGGCCTTATAATTGAAAATGAAATTGATATAAATGAGTTTAATGATTATTTTACAATGGCTGTTCACAGTAGAATAGCTTACCACCATTTAGTACAAATACAACGATGTCTATGACCAATATATGTATAACTGAGGCTGATGTGGTACAAAGCCTAGCTAAGCTCAAAATAAATAAATCGCAAGGCCCTGATGGCATCTTATCTATAGTTTTAAAAGAGATGAGGGGTATTATTAGCCAACCTTTAACTTTACTATTCCAGAAATCATTATCTGCTGGTGTGGTATCTTCTGATTGATGTTAGATCATGTCTCATGTCCAGAGAGGCTACAACAGGATCTGGATTTAATTAGCGACTGGGCTCATACGTGGCAGATGAAATTTAACATAGATAAATATAAGGTAATCCATGCAGGGAGCAGAAATATAGTAAATATAGTAAAGTACAGATATTTTATGGGTTCCACTGAAATAAAGGTAGCTGATTACGAGAAAGATCTCGGTGTGTATGTTGATACTTCCATGTCCCACTCTTGCCAGTGTGGGGAAGCATTAAAAAAAGGCAAAAGGATGTTGGATTAAACTCCACACACCTAGAGATGTAAGTCAAGAGAAGTGATGCTACGATTATATAATTCCTTGGTAAGATCCCACCTAGAATACTGTGTGCAGGTTTGGTCACCATACCTTCAGAAGGACATTGCTGCCTTGGAAAAGGTGCAACGTAGGATGACTAGAATGATTCCTGCACTTAGAGGAATGTCTTATGAGGAGAGGTTCGCTGAGCTGAATCTGTTTAGCCTCAAGCAAAGGAGACTATGGGGGGACATGATCCAGGTATATAAGATTCTAACAGGTCGGGATGCTGTTCAGCCAAATGACCATTTCAATATTAATTTAAAATACTAGAACTCGTGGCCATAGTGGAAATTAGCTGGAGAACATTTAAAAATGAATCTGAGGAAGCACTTCAATTCAATTCAATTTTATTTATATAGCGCTTTTAACGACATGCATTGTCACAAAGCACTTTACATTTAACCGGCCAGAACCCCACCAAGCAAGCCTGAGGCGACAGTGGCAAGGAAACTCCCTCTAGCAGGAAGAAACCTTGAGTGGAACCTAGACTCAGAAGGGGACCCCATCCTCCTCTGGGCGACCAAGGAGCATGAAACTGCATTTACATTGACATTCATTAGAGTTCATATAGTTATAAAGTCCCAGTTGGTTTCATGTAGTTATATCCAGGAGTCCAGGTGCGGGTTCACACGGTGTAGTCGGCTCGGTATCAGCTCGAAAAAGAGAAGATGGAGAAGAGTTATTGCCCTACACCTAACCGGCAGGACTAAAGCAACTATGACAGCCTGCCTAAAAGAGTGACCTGGAAGGAAGCACAGGCATGAGGGTTTACAGAGGTTTTGGCGTCAAGCCACCTCCCATCCACAGCTTAAGTGATCGGCGAGAGTGGCAGGACGACAGCACCAATCCCCCCTTTCCCCTTCAATCTCAAATAACTATGAACCTCCAGATTTCCCATTCACCTTAGAAAAGAAGATTTAACTATCCAAAAGACTGGCGAAAGAGGTACATCTTAAGCCTTGACTTAAAAGCAGAGATTGTGTCTGAGTTCCGAACACTAATAGGAAGTTTATTCCATAGCTGTGGTGCTTTATGAGCAAATGCTCTTCCCCCAAAGGTAATGTTCTTTATTCTGGGTACGGATAGAATACCTCCATCTCGTCATCTAAGTGTATGATTCGGAACGCAAATGAGGTCACTCACATACTGCGGTGCAAGACCATTTACAGCTTTATAGGTTAAGAGCAGTGTTTTGTAGTCAACACGAAATCTAACTGGCAGCCAGTGCAGTGAAGATAAAATTGGGGTAATATGATTATATGTTTTAGTTTAACTATTGCTAGTAGCGGTTCAATCAATGCTGGGAGCATCGCTGAATAATTTTGATGGAACAGGGTCTAGCATACAAGTAGATGAATTTGAAGATAAAATTAAGTACATCAGTTCTGACTGGTTAACCAATATTCAATATTCAAAATGTTCTGTTTAATTGAGCATATTTTTGGTCAAAAAGTTTCATAAAGTCGTCACTGGAAAATAACCAGTGGTCTGGTTATTAGTCAGCTTGGACACCATAGTAAATAGGAATCTAGGATTATTTTTGTTTATTTCAATTAGTTCTGATAGATACTAGATGATTTGGCGGCACTAAGAGCCTTTTTGTAGCTACCCATAGCCTCTTTCCATGCTAGTTCGAACACCACTAGTTTAGTATGATGCCACTTACATTCTGTAAGGACATAAAACTTATAGGTCCTGCAGGCCCCAACTCTGATCAGCCTGCATCAGTCTATTTCAGAGCTCCGCTGGCCCAGGCAAGACTGGACTCAACTCGTCAAACCACCCCTTTTAAGGAAGGCAAAGGCCTGCCGGCTCCTGAGAGACTGGATAGGAATAACTGGAGCAGCACAGAAAAAGCAAGACCTTTCACCCCCGGAGTGACCAGAGTTCCACAATCAATCCACAGCAACAACAGCTGTCAGCCTCCAGACACAGACACCTTTTCCACTATAAACAGGATAACTCAGCACACATAGATGTTAGGGACAAATACACGCATGTTTGGTCTCGTTTGAATAGGCATGAGACGAGGAGTATTATACTCTCAGATTTAAGGCAGTATAGCTTTTCCTAAGAGAAATACAGAAACTTCGGCTCAACCCACCAAACTGAGAGAGATTCTCTCATGGTAGAACAAGGGAATTACAACCACCCCCTAAAGTGATCTGATTGGCTGGGGACTTGAGAACCAAGGTCAGCAATGCCCCTAAAATTAACCATTGACCGAAATTAGTCAGTCTTCAGAAACATGCCATCACCTGGTCTGGATACTTAAGGAAGGGCTTCAGAAGTAGTCGGGGAGTCACTCTGTAATCAGAGCTCCCGCAGAGAACTGGGTGAAAGTCTATCTGTAGTCAGATACTTTCCACAGAACTTTGTTCACTCTCAGCTGAGGAATGTGATTGTTTAATATTGTATTTGTCCAAATGTATTTACAAGTATGTGTCCACATGTCAATAATTGTATATTGTAGTATTTTTAATAAATGTTGTTTCGATTACTTTATGACTGTCTGATTTGCTAACTTCTTCATAAACTTTCCAGATTGGACTTCTATCCTTATTAGGACTATGGTGGTAAATACTATCTTGCAGCCTCTGGGTTAAATCCCATTTATTTATCCGGGTCCCAAACTTGACTGCCCAAGTTAAGTTAGGTGGATACCAAAACTACACCTCTGGAGTTCGCACACGCTGATGACAGGTACCGGTCTACCCTCTGAGGGGCGTACACACTATGTTCCTAGGCACCGGGCATAGTCCCTGAGACGCTCACATGGTAAGACAATGGGTGGCATCGGCGGAGGCCCAAAGTAAACCTCGTACAACCTTTTTTATTTTTAACTGAGCAATTTTCTCTAGTGGAATTAAGCATAGATGCTAAATAATCCGTAATGCTATCAAGTTCAGCAGAATTCGACATTAGTTTGGTTGAAAACGATAGCTCAGGGAGGTTATCGATAAAGTTACTTGCTGTATTTGACGTGATTGTACGTTTGGCATATAGAAGCGAGTCGGGGGGCTAATATTTTGAGCAAGGGAAATATTGAACGCAATAAGATGATGGTCAGAGATAATACTGGACTGAGGCAGTAGAGTTGAATACATGATATGAAGACAACTGGATCACAACTGGATCACGGGGGAATCATAAGCAGGGAAGAACACACAGGCAAACAGCAGCAGCAACATTAAAGGCAGGACTGAGAAGCACATTTATACAAGGCTAAGCAGGGAGCAAACTAGAGGCACCTGAAATGAGTAACACAAGGGCAGGAAGGAGAGGTAAAACAAACGCGGAACAGGCATGGCACGTTATACCACACTAGGGAGGAAACGGGAGGTTCAGGAGGGCAGGGTGTGGCAGGGATCCGTTTCAAAATTTAATTTTGGCTTGTACAAACCTTGGTAAAAGCTGCAAAAGATCGATCAACCACTTTCTGAGCTATTGTCTTAACAAACAAAGCATCTGTTGGGGTGGCGGTGTCTGGGGAATACCATGTGTAATACACCTTGTGAAGATTTATATGTAAAACAAAATATTTTTTGATTCTATCACACATATAGAAATTATCCATCCATCCATTTTCCAAACCGCTTATCCTATTGGGTCGCAGGGGGTCCGGAGCCTATCCCAGAATCAATGGGCACGAGGCAGGGAACAACCCAGGATGGGGGGCCAGCCCATCGCAGGGCACACTCACACACCATCCACTCACACACACACACCTACGGGCAATTCAGCAACTCCAATTAGCCCCAGCATGTTTTTGGACTGTGGGGGGAAACCGGAGTACCCAGAGGAAACCCCACAACGACATGGGGAGAACATGCAAACTCCACAGACATGTGACCCAGGCGGAGACACGAACCCGGGTCCCAGAGGTGTGAGGCGACAGTGCTAACCACTGCACCACCATGCCGCCCCTTATAGAAATTATTCTAGGTTTAAATAGTAATTTAGCTGAGTAACTAGGCTGAAATTCTAGATAGTTGCAATTTTAAGAATTATTACTATTATTCACAGCTTTTAAGCATGCAGTTGGATGACGGATGGATGGATATTCAGCCACCAGAAATGCCAATTGTTGTTAAGAGGATCAAAGTCTGCAAAGTAGTATGCAGGGTTTAAGGCCAGAACACAGCATACTCTCCGACAGAAAGCATAAAGTTCACTGGGGGAATTTCTGTGGCCACTGCCTGAACAGCATGTGTGGAGAATGTTTATGAGGGTCAAGCCATGCAGAGCTGCTGGCCCTGGCATGTAATGATGAATCACAAATCAGTTAAAAATCGGTGCAAATGCATGAAGATTTAAACCGGCTGATGTGGAAAATGAATCACTATTGTAGGAGTACTTCACAGTACTTTAACAGAAAAACTGGTGTAATATTACATTTGATTTCACAATGTGAGTTTGACGTCAGATGTCACTGCGTATCACGTCGACATCGTACGTCAGTTTTTGGTTTTGAGCGAACGCGAGATGATGAATGAATTTGAAACTGAGGACGGCACAGTGGTTAGTGCTGGCTTCGGTCCAGGGCCCTTTCTGTGTGGAGTTCGCATGCTCTCCCCGTTTTCGCCGGGGACTCCAGGTTCCTCCCACGGTCCAAAAGCATGCAGGATAGGTTGACTGGTGAGTCTAAATTGGCCCTGTAGTTGTGTGAGTGTGTGCGACCTGCGGTGTGTAGGTGACTGCCTGGGCTTGGTTCCTGTCTGCGCCCCTTGTTCCCGGGATAGGCTCCGGTCTCCCCCGCGATCCCAGTTGGGATTAAGTGGTTTCAGAAAATGGATGGATGGACGCACCGCCCGATCTTCAATTGGCGGTGTGGCAGCATATTAGCTTTCCGGTAATCACAAACGAGGAGGAAACAGCGAGAAAAGCACAGACAAGACATAAACTGCATGCAAACATTGTAATAGACTGATAACATACACAAACAGGTCCACTGGCACCACCGTGAGCTGAGTGAAGATTATTAAAAGGGCAAAGCACGCTAAAAAGCTGCACATGCAAACCTTAGCTTATTTATTTGATTTATTTTTTTTTATTTACTTATTTTGATTTGGGATTTTTTTCAACAGTATTTTATTCAAATTCAGTTGCACTGTTCACAACAGTGTCAACAGTTCAGAAAGATAAATATAAGAATATTTTTGAATATATTTGTCTGCAGCTCATTCTGCAAAAAATGAGAAAATTGAACTCAGAATCGTGAATCGTATCAAATGGTGAGTTGAATGTATCGTTACATCCCTAGTTCTTACAGTAGTACTATGGTATGGTGGAGCCACATGACAGGAAGGCAGTACATTGCGAAGTCTGTTAAGAACATCATTCGCACTGAACTGCCCTCCATTGACCAGCTGTACTTTAACTGCCACAGTAACAAGGTTCAGTCTATAATCCAGGACTCTGACCACCATCCACAAACACTGACTAGCAGATTCATGAACAGCTTCATTCGCCAAACAATTCAAACCTGCAGCTTTTGCATCCCCTGTAATAGTCATTTCCACGGCAGCTGCACTGTACAGCTGTTCCTGCACTTTATCCACCACTGACCACGTATCATCCAGTTTTGTCCTGCTTTGTATCGCACTGTTTCTGCACCATGTTGTCTTGTACTCCCTTGTGTTGTTATGCACCATCTGTGTTGTTCTGAGCAGTGCCATGATGCAATATTACAAAAAGATCTTGAGGAAATGCAGAGTTCTGGAGGAGATTCTCACAGATCATGGCATGTGTTTATACTGAAGAAACTGTACAAATTGCTAGACATAAAACACAGGACTGGCAACTGTGGTACGTTTTAACACCTTGATAAAAAACTTAAAATCCATAGTAAGTAGGACAACCTCATAGAACCTTTACTAGTCATTGTTCAGAAGATTAACACGGATTAAAAACCATTACTATGAAAGCACGCTAATCAGTTAAGTTGATTATGTGGAGAGAGAGAAAAAAAACTGTCTTTGAAAAAGATCAACCATAGAACGAAGCTGCAGCATTGACACCCCCTAGTGGTGATTTGAAGATAGTTCTGTCTGTAGCAGCTAAGCAGTAGATTTGGCGTCAGGTGCCATGACAAACTCAGTGCTGCTCGGTTTGAACGGCAGAAGCACAAAAATAAAGGGGGCATCTACTGCACGCCCCCCACCCTTGAAAATGGTACAAATTATCATGCAACAGTTTTCTTAAGTAAGTCTTTTTGGGCGTCTGCAGAAACCTCCACGATGCGATTGCCCTGATTAAGAAGTGCGCAGCGGATACAATTTGGGATGCATCGTTCATCCGATTTATTAATATATAATTATTAGTATGTCTATATTATTTTAGAAACGTTACTTGACGAATATTTTTCATTGAGATTGATTCCCCGTTTAAAATTTTGGTGACACTTCATATTTTTTAAGAGAGACAGACAATTTGACGCATGCAATTTGCAGAAATATGTTGTGCCGCTATAAAGTACACAGGCAGCATGACAAACATAAGTACTCACTGAAGCCACGACATACGCCCGGCTGGCCCCAGCGGTACCCCTAAGAAGAAGGCTTTTTTCACAACCCACGACCATCACGAGGGCAAAAAAAACTGAATAGCCTAGAATTTAGTTAATTACAAGGCACATATTTATTGGAGCAAGAGCTCTAACATAAAACTACCTTGTAATTATAAAGTATTATGGCTGTGAACAATGTACAAACAGGCACAGAAAGTAAAATACTCCAAAAATGCAAAGAACCTAAATATTTTTGTTTCCACCGATTCACTCTTGATGTGTTAGGAGTCACAGTTCAGTAGCCTATTCTTCAGTATCTGCATTTAAGACCACCAACTGCTCTTTCTCCTCCTTCGCTCGTCGGCTCAGAGTATTGGACTTGGTAAGTAATGTTGCCCTTTTGGTTCCAGCAGCACTCTCTGCTTCCTCTGCCATGTGCTCAGCATCCTTTTGTAAACTCTCACATACACTTTCCAGTGAGACTCTCTTCCTCTTGAGTTCCTCAAGTTTTCTTTTTTGCTTTTCGCTCATCTTTCACCTTTGGTCAGAGGCGCTTTGGTTGCTCCCCCACACACTCTGACATGGTCGCATATAAGCCTCTGTGCAACAACTGTTTCCTCTGATAAGTTGCAGGTCTCCACCTCTATTCGTTCCACTTCGGCTTGCCCATAGGACAGCAGCAGCAAGTTCTTGCAGAACATCCAGAGGTCAGGATAAGGCCCACTAACTTTTTGATGTAAAAAGACATCAACTTTGGATGGTGCTGAAGGAATGAAGGATATAAAATCCAAGCCTTTTGCCTCATTGTGCAGGTGATTATCAGACTGCTGGGATATTGCATCACCTGTAATTACATTAATTACAGTAGATTAGATGCAGATCAACAATGTCAATACACAGAATCACATGTAGAATAGGAAAGTGATTTATAACCCAATTTTCCTATGATACCATAAATGTGCAATCATTTTAATTTAATCTTGAGATATCTCTAGGCTCATCAAAGAAAATATAACTGGGCTGATGCTTCTTTTCAAACACCAAGAGTCGGTCTTCTAAATACTGCTAAAATCTACGTGTTAACACTATTCAGTTCAGGGACGGATTATGGGTTGTGTGGGCCCCTGGGTAAAACGTTCGCGAGGCCCCCCCCCCACCACCACCACCTGCACCACCACCACAACCACCACAAGTCAAGGGCCCTTGGCAGCCAAACACCCTCCCTATAGGGTCAGGGGACCTTGTAGGCAGAGGATCAAAGAATGTAGGCCCTCTAAAATAGACAAACGAAAATACATTGCTGATAAGCGTTGCAAATTGTTTTGGGCTTGGGGCCCACGGGCCCCCTGCACCCCAAGGGCCCCTGGGCAGCGGCCCCGCTAACCCGGTTTGTAATCCGTCCCTGATTCAGTTAGATGTGAAAAAAGAAAAGCATAATTTAAAAATAATATTCTGAACTATCCTATTCTTATCCTATGATTTACCAGCAGATATCCTGCCTGCCAACCGATTCTCCTGCGCAAACTTCTGCATGAGATTTCTCCTTTTCTGCTGGCAGTTATTGTCACGATCGGGTACGGGTGAAGCGGCGATCGTGCGGGCAAGCAGGCAAGCAGGAAGCAGGAATACGGGGCAAACGGGAGTTTAATACGAGGACAGGGACCGGGAAACAGCTCACGCTTACGAACATCAGACATTAATGACAGACAAAGCAAACTGGGGAGACCAGGACTTAAATACACAGAACAAGGCAGCAGGAAACAAGACACGACTGGGCAGGATCAGGAAATCACACGTGGGTAATTAGGGGGCGTGGCACACACGAGGAGCGGACGAGCCGGGCATGACAGAACCCCCCCCCAAAGGCGCGCTACACCGGGCGCGCCAAGGAAGGGGGCGACGGACGGGACGAGGCAGAACAGGACCTGGAAAACAAGAACAGAATTTACGCACGACGGGAAACAGGACCGAAGCACAAAACAAAGCCAGGGACAAGACGTGCGACAAGAGCTGACAAAGGGATGGGAAGGCAGACAGACAGATCAGGAAGGGAGAAACAGAGGGAACAGGCGGAACACAAGGAGCGGGAGTGACGGGAGGGAACGACGGGAAACCAGGAATGGAGAAAGGAGGAAAGACAGGAGGAGGAGCAAACAAAGGAGGGACCAGGGCAGGAGAGAAGGGAGAGAAGGCGGGGGAACAAAGGGGAGCCCGTGGGAGCCCCAGCGGGCGACGGGCGGCAGCCGGAGGGGCCGCAGGCGGCCGGGAGGCCGGAGCCGGAGGGGACCGAGAAGGGGCAGAGGAGACAGGGCGAGGGACCCGCGGAGGGGCCAGGGAGGGAGCAGGAGGGAGCACCAGGGAAGGGGACGAGGGAGCTGGAAGGGGCCAGGGCGAAGGCACGGAGGAGGGGGGAGCCGCAGCAGGCGGCGATGTCCGGGGGAGGGCCGGAGGTAGGGGCCCCGCAGGCGACCGACCAGGACCCGGAGAGGGGAGCGAGGCAGGGCGACGAGGCACCGGAGAGGGACCCGCAGGCGCCAACCGAGCCCCAGCGCAGGCGAGGCAGGGCGAGCCAGGGGGCAGGGCGGGCGGGACCCCAGCCCTGCGTCTGTGTCCCCTCCCTTTACGGGACACAGACCCCAGGTCGGGGTCGAATTCGCCGGGGTGAGAGAGACAAAGTCACTGGAGGAGAAGGGACAGGAGCTGGAGCTGCTGCAGGCGGAGGGGGCGCCTCTGGAGCGCGGTCAGGGACTGGAGCGCGGTCAGGGACTGGAGCGCGGTCAGCTGGCCCGGGAGCCGCTGGAGCGCGGTCAGGACTTGGAGCGCGGTCAGGGGGCGCCTGCCCTGGAGCTGCAGCAGGCGGCTGCAGTGGGGGCGCCTGCCCTGGAGCTGCAGCAGGCGGCTGCAGAGGGGGCGCCTGCCCTGGAGCTGCAGCAGGCGGCTGCAGAGGGGGCGCCTCTGCAGGAACTGGAGCGCGGTCAGGAACTGGAGCGCGGTCAGGAACTGGAGCGCGGTCAGGAACTGGAGCGCGGTCAGGAACTGGAGGTGGCTGCAGTGGGGGCGCCTGCCCGGGAGCTGCAGCACGGTCAGGAACTGGAGGTGGCTGCAGTGGGGGCGCCGGCCCGGGAGCTGCAGCAGGCGGCTGCAGAGGGGGCGCCTCTGCAGGAACTGGAGCGCGGTCAGGAACTGGAGCGCGGTCAGGAACAGGAGCTGGCTGCAGAGGGGGCGCCTGCCCGGGAGCTGCAGCAGGCGGCTGCAGAGGGGGCGCCTGCCCGGGAGCTGCAGCAGGCGGCTGCAGAGGGGGCGCCTGCCCGGGAGCTGCAGCAGGCGGCTGCAGAGGGGGCGCCTGCCCGGGAGCTGCAGCAGGCGGCTGCAGAGGGGGCGCCTCTGCAGGAACTGGAGCGCGGTCAGGAACTGGAACGCGGTCAGGAACAGGAACGCGGTCAGGAACAGGAGCTGGCTGCAGTGGGGGCGCCTGCCCTGGAGCTGCAGGTGGCTGCAGTGGGGGCGCCTGCCCTGGAGCTGCAGGTGGCTGCAGTGGGGGCGCCTGCCCTGAAGCTGCAGGTGGCTGCAGTGGGGGCGCCTGCCCTGGAGCTGCAGGTGGCTGCAGTGGGGGCAGCGAAGGCGGCTGCGCAGGCGGCGGCGGCTGCACGGGAGCGGGGTCCGCCGGCAATGGCGGCTGCACGGGAGCGGGGTCCGCCGGCAATGGCGGCTGCACGGGAGCGGGGTCCGCCGGCAATGGCGGCTGCACGGGAGCGGGGTCCGCCGCCAATGGCGGCTGCACGGGAGCGGGGACTGCAGCCCTCTGGAGCAGTAAGAGCTGCCGCACGTCCTCTGCCATACTCACCAGCTCCTCGGGGTCGGAAGCGGGAGTAAATGCTGCAAAGCTCCTCTGGAGTCGCTCCGCTAGCCCCGCTACCTCCGGACTTACTGGAGGGACCAGTTCCCCCCAGATCCTCCAGAACAACCCCTGGAGGGCAAAGAACTGGGAGGCGCAGTTCACCGGCTTCCCTAAGTGAGGCGCGGGCAGCGCCTCCGGGGTGGTTACTGCAGGGGGAGAGAGCTGTGTGTCCGTGGGCGTTAACGGAGGGAGCTCCTCGGGACAGGCAATCGCCGGTCTCCTCCTCCTTCTCCGGCGCCCAGCGGCGGCGAGAGGTGGTGCGATGTCCTGAGAAACAGGCGGTGAAAGGATCGGCTCCGGGTAAGGGTAGAGGAAGGGCTCCTCGTCCTCATCCTCACTGGAGAGCCAGTACTTCCACACGGGATCGGGGTAGTGTGTGGTCAGCTTCCGGGCTGGAGGTAGAGCGGGTACTTCCCTCTCATTCTCCTCCGAAGTGATCCATAGCCGGGAGAGCGAACAGGCTCCCAGGCGGATCGTCTCCTCCGGTCCTCTCCTCCTTCTCCGGGGGCCTTTCTTTTTGTGGTCTGTCATTCTGTCACGATCGGGTACGGGTGAAGCGGCGATCGTGCGGGCAAGCAGGCAAGCAGGAAGCAGGAATACGGGGCAAACGGGAGTTTAATACGAGGACAGGGACCGGGAAACAGCTCACGCTTACGAACATCAGACATTAATGACAGACAAAGCAAACTGGGGAGACCAGGACTTAAATACACAGAACAAGGCAGCAGGAAACAAGACACGACTGGGCAGGATCAGGAAATCACACGTGGGTAATTAGGGGGCGTGGCACACACGAGGAGCGGACGAGCCGGGCATGACAGTTATCTGGCTGGTGTGCATTTTGTTTGGGTCCAAGCACGTCATCTCATGTACAATCGAGTACTTCAGAGGGCATTTATCCAAGGCCTTTTTGCACATTTTTGAGAGCACAATCTGGCAATTTTTTTTAATCTGAAGGACACCAAGGTCACTTCCACTGCCTTTGGCTCCTGACTGTCTCTGACAAAAAGATGGTTTGTCAAATTTCCAGAATCTTTCTGCACACTCAGCCCAAGGTTAACACTACCTCAGCTGTACATATCAAACCAGCTCAAACTCCATGTTATTCACATATTTTTTACTTCACAATTGTTTGATACATTTGTATGTAAAGATACCAGTGAATTCACAGAAGTCCCACCTTGATGACAGCCATTCCTATATCCACCTCCTTTGGACTGAGCCAGAGTTTTTGCCTGTACAACAGCTGTACATGTTGCTACACAACACTTAAACATTCTATTTCCTCAATGAACTATTTTTTTTGCAGCAAAAGCCATGAAGCAGCAATAAAATCTTTAAAATATGCTTACCAATAAATATGGTTCTCCCATTTAAACACATGTAAAGATAAACCATGGATATTTAAAAATCATGGGTTCGTTAATGAGTTTAAATGTTATTGAATGGCTTACCTTAAACTTCTCCAGTAAGTCTTCAGCGGTGGAGTGGCTCATGTACTGTGATCCCAGAACCAGGACTGCACTCGAGAGCCATTCTCATAATTCACCCAATACCTGACATGCACATCCAGTTGTTTTCTTTTGATGGTCCTGTTCATACTTACGTCAAACATGACAACGAAGCTCCCTTTTAATATATGGAGCGAGTCCAAATCGCGCAAGAAAAGCGGTTTTATCTTTACCACAAGTGACCCTGCGAGTCAGGGAACATCACCCTGGAGACGGTGTGAATGTCATCATTGGACGTATAGGAGTGATGTCGGCAAACCGTTTGCAAAGCCCATAGCACTTCTGCTTTCAGTGTGGGTTGAGGAGGATGTACTGAAGGCATTATTTGTCATGGGATCCGGAGACACTGCCAAAACGGGTGTAGGCCTATCTTTAGAGGTTGTACTTATCTCCACTGAATAAACATTTGAGGAAAATTTTTAGGTTAAAATCTGGGCTTATTCTATACTGAACAAAAATATAAACGCAACACTCTTGTTTCTGCTCCCATTTTTCATGAGATGGACTTAAAGACCTACAATTCATTCCAGATACACAATATTACCATTTCTCTCAAACATTTCTCACAAATCAGTCTAAATGTGTGATAGTGAGCACTTCTGCTTTGCTGAGATAATCCATCCCACCTCACAGGTGTGCCACATCAAGATGCTGATCTGACATCATGGGTAGTGCACAGGTGTACCTTATACTGCCCACAATAAAAGGCCACCCTGGAATGTGCAGTTTTTTGCTTTATTGGGGGTCTGGGGACTCAGAACCGGTCAGTATCTGGTGTGACCACCATTTGCCTCATGCAATGCAACACATCTTCTTCGCATAGAGTTTATCAGATTGTCAATTGTGGCCTGTGGAATGTTGGTCCACTCCTCTTCAATGGCTGTGCGAAGTTGTTGGATATTAGTGGGAACTGGTACACGCTGTCGTATACGCCGGTCAAGCACATCCCAAACATGCTCAACGGGTGACATGTCCGGTGAGTATGCTGGCCATGCAAGAACTGGGACATTTTCAGCTTCCAAGAACTGTGTACAGATCCTTGCAACATGGGGCCGTGCATTATCTGTCTGAGTGGCTGGTCTCAGACGATCTTGGAGGTGAACCTGCTGGATGTGGAGGTCCTGGGCTGGTGTGGTTACACGTGGTCTGCGGTTGTGAGGCCGGTTGGATGTACTGCCATATTCTCTGAAACGCCTTTGGAGACGGCTTATGGTTGAGAAATGAACATTCAATGCACGAGCAACAGATCTGGTTGACATTCCTGCTGTCAGCATGCCAATTGCACGCTCCCTCAATGCTTGTGGCATCTGTGGCATTTTGCTGTGAGACAAAACTGCACATTCCAGGGTGGCCTTTTATTGTGGGCAGTATAAGGTACACCTGTGCACTACCCATGATGTCAGATCAGCATCTTGATGTGGCACACCTGTGAGGTGGGATGGATTATCTCAGCAAAGCAGAAGTGCTCACTATCACACATTTAGACTGATTTGTGAGAAATGTTTGAGAGAAATGGTAATATTGTGTATCTGGAATGAATTGTAGATCTTTAAGTCCATCTCATGAAAAATGGGAGCAAAAACAAAAGTGTTGCGTTTATATTTTTGTTCAGTGTACATTGATTTACAGAATCAAATTTAAAAAACAAAAATACACTGATTTTATACAGATTACTAACTTTTGGGGATCACAATACAAATCTAAATATTTTAGACAAGTTACTTATCTGCTTATTGAATGGTGGGCGAAAAAAATATCTGTATAGTGTCCATTATCTAAAACCCCGCAATGACGTAGTTTGTGTTGTTCTTAAAATAATATTAACTTAAACGGTCAATCTGATTTTCTGGAGGAAAAATAATAGTTTTGATGAATCAACAGCTTGGGAAAATAGTCGCTAGATTAATTCAAAGAAAAATTGTCTGTAGTTGCACCTCAACAGTATAACCAGTGATAATACTATATAAATAAAATTAAAGTAATGGCACCAGCATAGACAGACACAGTAACAGTACAGAATGAGGTAACAGTGGCAGTGTGAGGAAATGTCAGCGTCACTGGCTGGTTAACAGCAATGGGGAGGAAACTTGTCTCTAAATCTGGAAATGCTTGTGCAGATGGATGGATGGAAGGTGAAAAGTGACAGTGCTGGGTGGCTAGAGTCTCTCAAGGTGCTGCTTGCTTTTCTGAGGCAGCACCTGAAGACGATGCCTTTGACCGCCAGAAGCTGTGTGCCCGAGGAACTGGAAGCTGTTGAAGCCTCTACAGCATCCTCTGCGATGTAGATAGGACTTTGGGGAGTCATCCGTTTGCGAAAGTCCAGGATCAGCTCCTTGGTTTCTCTAGCGTTGAGGGTGATGTTGTTATACATGGTGAAGAGCTGGGCCTACAAATCCCAGCATTCAAGAGGTGAAAATACAGACTTAGAGGGAATTTGGGAAAAGTGAAAAAATCCTCTTTACTCGTGTCTGTATAAATCTCACCAAGCGTAACTTTGCAGATTAAAGACTGGCTGAGAGTGTAAATGTAAACGCTGATAAGGAGTCAGGAACAAAGTGCTCATGTAGTGCACACCTGGGTCCAGAGGGCCCTTGTTCAGATGGAAAACTGAACAGGCATCTTTTGTGCTAAATGACAGCCGGTGCTGCTCAAGATGATGGACACTATGGGGAAATAAAAAAAAAAAGAGTTTTGAATGAAAAGACACACAAGAGTAACAGTGCAGCCTTGGTCACGTCTCCCCAGCTCATGACTGGACCAGGCTCCACATTGACCCCAAAACTGGCTTTACACACAGGAAACTCACTGAAACTCAACACAACATTGTCCTGATCTTGCCTGGGGAGTTTCACCTGGTTACTGAGATGACCGGCAGCACAGACAGTCTTACCAGCAACAGATATGCTATTAAGGGGTGCGAAGCGTCTGCTGCCAGCACATGGCTTTATATCTGTCGGCTGCATTTGCGCTGCTCCTCCCTCCTATAAAGAGGACAGTTGAACAGCAGTGTGAAGAAAGGGCACAGAAGCAGAAGTCAGTGGAAAAAGCCCCATTACTAACCCTAAGCCCAACTTACTGCAAACAGCCCACTGTATTTCATATGTCTGCTTCATATTTTCCATTTAATTGCCATAATCTCTGGCAGTCAGTGACAAAAGTTATTTACCCTTAAACAGTACTGAGATTGAGTAGAGTGAGGTACTTACGCGGTATTATGGAAGAATAAAAGCTGAGTCCCATGTCCAGGCGAGATGCGTAGCTGACAGGCTGATGAATGTTTCAAACTCTTACCTCCACCGTACTGACAGGAACGGCGAGCTGCTGTGGCATCATGGCATTAAACTTCTGTTTCTCCAGGGAAGAAAACAACCAAGACCAACCTTAATAATCCACACACTTTGAAGACTGACATAAATGGTAAATATGAGACGTAAATATCATCCAACACTACCAGGTACTCAGTGAATACTCAGTCATGCAGAAATATAATCTAAAGTTATAATTATGGGGACACGTGGCCGTCCACTGCAGGTGACAATGTCCTAAACTCTTTCATACTTAAAGAACACATACAGTTATTACTTTGTAAGGATGCATAAAACTCCAGTTCAGTAAATTTATGGAATATATACTGCAGCAACTACTTTATAGTCATTTATTAAGTAACTGACTTATTTCTTCCCTGCGGGAACTTGTAATTATGCTGAAATAAAAATGTAACTTAACAGCGTTAAAAAGAACTCAGGAATCCAGTCCAAAATGCTTTAGTTTGACATGTGATCAAAATTCAAACTAAATTTCATAGAGTAAACTAATACATGATAGCATCCATGCAAAAGATCAACGGCAGAACAGGGGCTCTTAAGGCAGACTGCATTAAAAAGGAATTAATCATCTCTCTCAATTTAAATTTGGGATAATAATTCTCTTCAGAAGCCTCCATAGAATAGTGCATCCATCCCCTCACTTATGTGTAGAGACGTATCCTAAGGCTCTGGCAACAACATTCAGGTCAACAGCATCAAAAATTTCACAGCTAGTTTTAAAACTTGTTTTTCACTTTACGTTACAGCAAGTTAGTTAATATTAAATTATTGCAACGTGCAGATTAATAGTCAGAAAAGGTTTTTGAAATTTACATAATGATAAATGAGAACTATATTTGATTACTAATTACTGTTGACTAATTTCCTGTCTGGACTTTTCCCCCTTCATTGTTAAAAGTCATTATATGTCTGGGTGCCAGTCAGTGGAAGCACACAGACACCTGGCCTATTCATTCAGCACCAGCCCATCAAGTAGAGAATTCAGCACCACGGACAGTGACCTGTGTTACTATGACATCAGGTCATTGGCTCTAAATATTTTTCTAGAAATAACTAAATGGCTCTATTGTAGAAATTTCCAGCCAGAGACTGGGTTCCTATATGAAGAGAATATTATTATTCAGACAAAGAAAATAAACTACAGAAAACTAGCTCTGCATGTCATCTCCCCTTTACTCCTTAAGCAGGGCACACGCACATCAACAAGTACCAATGCAGCAAATACAGATGAACAATTTCACAGCTTCAGAAGAAGTCAGATTTCTGTGTAATTCAGAGATTGTCAAAGACTTCTGATAGAACATTTTCTGCACTTGAGTCTAATTTCAAGATAAATTGCACCTGGGTCTATTAAAACAAGGTGATGCTGCCTGACCTACCAACCAAGGCTGGGGAGGAAACGTAGGAATACAAGGAAAGCAAGGAAGAAAAGCAGCCACCCTATCTCATGGTCACGGACACAAACATCAGGGAGTGTTATGAAGAAGACACCACACTTAGGACCATTGGTTTTACGCAGTGAATTACACCAGAGAGAGTTTTTACATTCTAGCTGTGTTATGTAACATTCCTCAGCCTTCAGCTTTTTTCCCCACACAATGCAGGACATGCAGGGGTGCCAAACAAAACAGTGGAGCTGCAGTGTAGCCAATTATTTCTTTCAGTAGTTTTAAGATGGTTTGTGAGGTTGTGTGTTAGAGATGGCGGTGAGCAACACTGAGGCATCTCAGGGAACCATGTTGCCCATATTAAAAAACATGCACGCATGCAACTCAGGCAATCCAGCATTTCTTATTTCAGTTACGTATGACACTGCATGTTGCGGTTTTACATGTTCACTACAAGTCAGTGGTTTTTTCCTTGTATGATTATGGCCACATTCACACCAAAAACACACTAGACATACTGTACAAGGCACTCAAGGGAAAAATTCTCAGAACACAAAGTGAATGTATCAACCGAAGAAGGATTTTTCCTTTTCGGAATATTCATTTTTTTCCATGTGGAACCACTGTCCATGATTCAATTGAGTGCATTCAAAGAATGATACATCAAAACTAATAGTGACAAAATATTCATTTAATATGCATTGTACATGAATGTAGGACTTAGATGTTGATGAATTTCTCATCAGTGAAGGGCATATACACTTAAGGGGTATTATGAAAAAAAAAGTTGAGAACCCAGAAGTAACTATCCGATTAAAGATGTAATCTGGTACATGTGCAGACCAGTGATGGATATGTAAATGATTCAAATTGCAAGGAGTTGGCATGTTTAATCACCAGACACAGGATGCCTCGTAGTCACATTAGACAGTGTTAACGGCACTTGACGGAGTTTGATAGGGTTGCATTGCGGGTTTACATGAAGCCAGGTGGTCATGTGCTGCAATTGCATGTGGGCCATGCGGATATCACAGTGGCCTGATATTGAAACCAATGGGCACGTGAGGCATCCACACACGTCGTGAAGTTTCTGGTCATCCAAGACAGACCACGCCAAGGAAGGATCGTCGGATTGTGCTCCAAGCATCACAGATCCCCATGACACCTGCGCCTGATATATGGACACAGCTACTGGACTCTCTACAACACCCTATATCATCGTGTCGCGATGACTGGCATCAGCTGGACTACGGGTTCACCGTCCCATGCATAGGCTGCCGTTCACAATAGCACAGAAACGGTTGCGTTTGGAGTGGTGTAGTCACTGGGAGGCATGGACTGATGGACTGATGACGACTGGCGTCCTACCATGTTCAGCGATACATCTCAGTTCTGCAGTACCACAGATGACCGTCATGTGCGTATGGTGGCGCTGCAGGGAGAGGAGCAATCCTGCCAATGCTGTGGAGTGACACACCACACTCTGACGGCACAGTGGTACACCAGTGACATCCTAGTAGTATCCGGGCCCAGGGGTGTGCTATACCCTACTGACATGGGACCAGCAGTGTGACCATACCGCCAACTCCGTGGTCCGTTTGATCTGATGATTATAATCATCGCGATACAGTCACATGCCCTTTCATCACATGCAGATTTCATTTTCACAACTTAGTCTGTTGCCCTTCACTTTTTTGCCACTGAGTTTGTGTTTTGACACTAAGTTGATGGGAATTGATTATTTAAGCGTCATCTAAAGAGCTTATATTAATTGGGTAAATTGCATAAGACTCACATGGTATTTTGAAAAGATTCCCATATGCGCTGATTAGCTGGGGTTGATCCAAGCAGCTGTGCACTTTTCTCCTGTAACATAAAAGTTTGCTTTTAGGACAGAAAACAAGGTTAAGACCATATTATGTAGTTTACATCTATCAAAATAAAACCAAAGTCACTGTTACCAAAAGAGTAACCATGTGTTATCAAATTTCCTAACATTTTGCTTCATCTTACTTTGGATGCCCATGGTTAGGAGAGAAGCAGAAATCTGCTCAATCATAAGAAAGACTTTTATTGCTACAGGGAGTGAGATCTTGTTGCAGGTGACAAGGCAGGATAGAGTGTGTTTAGAAAAATAATGAAGAGGGAATGTGAGTGTGAGCTATCGTGGCATCTGTGTATAACCCAATATGGCGGCATCCTTCTGAATGTAAATAACATAGCCGGCTTAATTAGCTTAATCAAGCGTAATTGAACTAAGGAAAATTTAGCAATATACTTTCCCTGCTTGGTGTGATAAATACAGCAGCAGCTGCTGGTGGACGGGCTACAAACAGACATCAAGAAGAAATCCCACCTCACAGCCATTTACTGTACCAAACCCCTTAATGTAACTTGTAAAGATGTAGGTATTGGCGTATTCACACATTCATTTGCAGTGTCCACTTCCTGTCCAGTAAATTTGGCAGGACGGAATTTGAATAACCTATAGGTCTGACTCATGTATGCGGCTGAAGGAGTAAAGATAGAATGGGTGAAGAATCCTGTTATACAGTCCTAGTAGACCGAGAACCACCTGATTGCTACTGTAGTTGGAATCAAGGGCTGAGCTGCATGGTGGCCTGGGGGACAATCATGAAAACACAGACCCACTGATATCCTCAAAACCCACAATCAAAAGGGGAGTCAGGCACGGTGGCCAACCACTTGGCCCGTTAAGCCACATGGTGGCCCGATGAGCAGGCAAACACACTATGGGCTAAGGGGTACAAGACAGAGGAGAGAATAGGATGGCCAGTGACATGTGAACAGGACAAGGCAGGGATGGATTCTGACATAGGTACCATACTACTTTGTTTAAATATGCCCAAGTGCATAGAATGTTTTAGTGCAAGTCTTAGACAATGGTATCTCTGAATGACACCGCAGTCTGACTCTTCCTGAAGGCCCTGAGAAGTTGTTTGTATGCACTTGCTGCCTTGACACTTGCTGATGTGCGTGTGCTCTGCTTGAGCAGTAAAGGGGAGATCACATGCAGAGATGATTTTCTGTAGCTTCTCAGTCCGAGTAAAAATAAAATCTTCTCGTTATATAGGAACCAAGTCTCTGGCTGGAAATTTCTACAACAGAGCCATTTAGTCATTTATAGAAATATACAGAGCCAATGAAGGAACCAGATGTCACAGCACAGTAACACAGGTCACTGTCCGTGGAACTGAATGAATAGGATAACCGGCCAATGTGTTTGTGTGCTTACACTGATTATATGTCAGGGGGGAAAATATTTATATCATTGTTGCGATGAACGTCATTCCAGCAAGTGGTTACGTCGTTCACGCAAGTGGTCATGCGGAACCAAAGTTTACTCACCTGTGTGCACCCGAGGGGAAGGCATTAACGGACGCACCTGCTCTTTATTTTGGATAAAGTCGGCAAAACGCATTGGTAGCGCGACAAGCAAAGGGTCAAATCTACACCAAGTGCTTCTGGAACTGTGCTGCGATTGTGTACTGAAAAGTAGACTCTGAACGGACAGCCGGTAAGACCATGAACCATGCGTGTTGGACTTTGTTGCAAATGTTATTTGTAGCAAGCACTACCTGTTGCGAGTGGGGTTTATTTCTTAATGGGGTGCGCTAATGAGGCATTGAGGCGCTGGTGCTGGCTTGTAACATTATATGAGTTGTGGTATTTGACTGTATTAGGAATAAATGGTGTGCTGTAAGTGTCTTAATGACAATATGTGGAATGCTGTTTTATTGATTCAGATGTTTGCATTAATGCGGTTTAAAAGGGGGGGTTCTATTTTTAGTTTATCTAAAAGTTAAATATTAAATTGCTAAAAAGAAAAAAAAAAGTATTAAGGGTGAACTTTCCTTTTAATAATTCATATGGGCAGAAGTGTTAAACCTATTGTTCGATTGTCTAATTGGTTAGCTTTTCATTGCAATTTATTGCGTTGAGTAACTCATTTATGTGTTTCCCCAGTGGTTTGATCTTAAACTTTGATGTTTGGAGGAATTTTATTCAGAACAAGTTATGTATAATTGTGTGGAAATTTGAAGCTGAGATTGGTCATTCATTGTATATTTTGTGTGTATGTATATATATATATGCATTTAAAGTAAAATTTTGTGTTTGCTCATAAGATAGATTGGTGAAAGTTGGTGTTTTGTGGTTTAAGGTTTTTCACCTGTAAATGCCTGGCTTGAGGAAAGCGAAGATAAAATAAAAAGGGATAAAGAGTCCAAAAAGAAGGCCTGGTTATTCTGAGTGAAATCCAGTTATATGTTCAGTTTTGGTACATCTCTATCAAGTGAGGGGTAAAGCACAGTAAGAATTGTGATCACTTGACAATCATTGAGGGGAAAAATGTAAAAATATATACAGTAAGGACAATATAATCGTAATTTAATGTATCCCTTCTGCTCTTTAAAAAGCACAATGTCTGACTGACAAATATGTCTATTATTAGCACATTTTAATAATTTAATTAATATTAAGCAGTACACCTATTTCCTGTAATCACTCTGCGTTAAAGCAATTTTTAAAACTAGCTGTGAACTGGATGCTGTTCTGACTGTTGTTGCCATGGTGCCTTATTTACTTTCAAATCGCATTGTCCACAACCTGATCAAAGGACCAAACTTTAAAATCAGTGCAGGGTAGTGTCGCAAGTAGTGATGCTTAGGCTTTAACCTATGTCCTGGAAAGAAAGAAAATCTACAAGCAAGATATTCTTGGATAAGAACGTCAAGGTATGCAACCTCTGGCAATAAAATTTTCTGTGCACAAATCAGCTCCACAATGTCTTTTAGCTGAAGGGTCAACTGCCAATCATCATCTGTGGGCTCTTTCACCTTGTCACACATGATCACAGGAAGAAGTCTTAGAAAATTCCAGTTCTGAACAGCCTGACCATAAAGCTTTACTCCATTGGAGTTTACTGCACATGGCTTACTCAACACATCAGAGCCACTGTACTTAAATTTCTTAATGCGTCTATTCAGAATTGAATAAGTGAACCACTTTTTTTGCTTGATGAAGTACTTCAGGTAAAGGGCTAAATCATAGGAAAGGATACCCTCAAAAATGTCATGGCCTAAACAAGGTGGCAGGCCAGGCATACAAACATCGAAGTAATTCAATGAATTAAAACTCAGATATTATACCTTCAACGTTTTGTTGTTCCTCAGACTGTAAAATGCATTTGGATCTGTTTGAAAATCTGTTCGGGTTGTCCGGCAATACCTGCAGAAATATTCAGAAAAACTAAAATTTTCTGTAAATCCACCGATATTATGAGACCCCAAATTGTCCCCTGCAATGCACAAAACAGTCCCTTTAACTTTTTCCTCTGCCACCGTTATTCCATTGTCTTCCAGGTCTTTTAAGTCTGCAATGAGCCTTGAGAAAACTTTGTCATGGCCAAAGTGTTTGAAGTCTTTTTCCTGACACAGCATTACAAGTGACATGTGGTCTGTACTTGATGAGGTGGTAAATTAGCCAGAGACAAATATACAGCTACTACTTTGTGCTGCTTTTTGCTGAACCTAATGGGTTCACCGCCTCAAAAGAATCTTGATATAGAATTAGTTTTAGACATGATGGGTTTTGAGAAAAGAACTCATTGTTTTTATATACCTGACCATCACTGACATCACAAAGCACATCAGTGTATGGTACGTATGTACCCTGTGCAGCACAATTCTGCCATAAGTCTGACTCCAGTAAATGTCTCAAAGTGTCTTTCAATGGAACATAGTAGGCAAACCTCTGTGACCTTGTTTCATCCCTTCCTAAGTACAACTTTACAGGTTCTGTGTATCTAAACATCTGTTTAAAAGCCCTAGTTCTTGAAAAATTGGTTCTCATTGGTCCTTCATGACTAATGGTGAAAAGGTCAGATTCCTTCACAACATCACATATACTACCAATAACCTCATCTGTTAATTCAGTTAAGTCACTTTTCAGGAATGCACTTAATTTATTCAAAGTATATGTCTGTCCTAGTTCATGTATGCTTAGCATCTCTTCAATAATATTTTGTATAGTTGATGCTGGCAGAAGAAACTGCCCATGTAATTTCAAGTAGAAAAGAGAAATATTTCTAAGAAAAAGGTCACTGAAATTTTCTGTAAGATGGACTTCACCTTCATCAGTCTCACTAAATCTCTCTGTAGGGCCTGTAACTAACGGTTCAGTTTCAAGAAACTGAGAAACTGTCTCCTTATTAAGATCTCTTATACTGTCCACAGAACATTGTCTGTGTTTCCTGGACATGTAGGCTGTAAACGACGATCTCACAGTGAACGTATGGTCGCATCCTGTCACCGGACATGTCACAACACGTCCTTCGGCTATATGTTCCTTTAAGTGAGCTGTTAGTGATCTGACATCGCGACATTGGCGCTGGCACATAGACATATTACACGTAAACACCGTAAGGGCATTTGTAGTATCAATATATGAATCTGTGTTATGTTTACGGTAAAAATGAGCCTTAAATTCCCCATATGAACGAAACGTATTGTGGCAATCTGTAGCGCCACACTTGAACACGCATCGTGGTTCATGACGGTGAAGTTTGACATGTAAAACATGTTCCCTAAGGGTTTGCACTGATGTTCCACAGAAATAACAACTAAACATTGTAACTGCGTGAACAAACACGCACTCTATTGCTGTTTTAAACACCTAAATGCTGTTTCACATCCCGCTTGCAAATCTAAGTTTTACATGTGCTGCCAAGATACGTTCATGCGCCGTCAACACGGTACATGCTACTCGTGTTTAAAACCACACACTGCTTAACACTGCTTAAAACGATTTAATTTAACTTACCAATTTGCCCAGACACATTTATTTTATTTTATATTCCCACTAGTTTGTAGATTTTTTTTAAATGTTATGTTTGTTATTGGGTGCTTTCCACTTCATGTACCCACATACAGCGCTGGCTTAAAGCAATACATTCTGGTCCTGACGCAATGCATTGTGGTTAGATTTTTATCGTCCGCTGCATTATGTCACCATGTCACGTCGTACAAAAACCTCGCGAGAGCAAGACAGATCATCCTGCACCTCTTAAGTGTTATGTAGTTTTGCCTGAAACGCAAAAATAAAACAAAGCAATTAAAGCCGATCAGTGGCTCAAATTCTGCTGTAGCGATTGAAGAACTTTTGTCGGAAGTTGGATTCGAACCCACGCCTTACTTCGGAGAACAGAATACCCCTTACTTTGAAAGGCCATTTTCGCTGCGCAGGAGGCTTTAGACCGCTCGGCCATGGGGCAGTTTCCAGTTGAACCCTAAGGAGTAGGTTAAGTCCAGCCTTGGCTTCCAAGCTGACGTTTTTCTACATATGTGCTTGTGTATCATGGACAGTAAGAGGGGGCAGGCAAGGAGAGAATTTCTCTCTTTGGGGATCAATAGAGTGTTGTTATTATAACGTCTAAAACGTATGATGGTCTGTCGATAAATCAATAACAATATCAATGAAGTCAATGTTTATCTAAAGGAATCAGAATTCAGGAAAAGCCAGGGGCCGGACCGAGTGTAGGGGGCGTGGCCAGAGACAGCCTGCTGACTGTTCCAAATCATGGGTGCATGTTACAAGTCCGGAACATATTTTAACTTAGTACTAACTTAGCATCATATTTGATCTGATTCGACTGAATATCCCAGGTTTCCATCTCTCATGCATCTGGTGTGACGTGTTTTCAGACTCTCAGGCTGGCGCAAAGAAATCTTACGGGAATTGAACGTCTCACTCCGGTCAGCTGACCAAAGTTGGTAACCTTGGTATTGTGTGTAGGAGATTCGGTATAACTATAATTTCGTTCTCCATTTACATGCCCGTAGTGTCTTTAACCGGCTGCACAAACTGGATCCGCCTCCATTACGACACAACTTTGCCCTTATTGGCTTAAGAATTTAGTCACATACATGACGTATATCTGCTATTTCTCCCGAGAAGCAGGTAAAGCAGTGGTAACTGCTTTGTAGTTAATTTACCTGGTAAAATTAAGTTTAAATAAATGATATAAATACTGTAATAGTACTCGTGAGCTTTGTTTATTTGTTATTAGTTATTGTAATGTTGCGCTGCTTTATTTGTTTAATCGTCTAGTCTGTGGAGACATTCAAGTTAATCAAATAAGAATTGCACTGTACACTGTACATGACCATAAAAACTTTGTATCCTTGAAATAAATGTTTTTGATCTTTTCCTTGGCAGTTATCTTTTTACACAGGGCCTCTATGTACACGATAGTTTTTTTTTTCACGACTAACAGTATGGATCAGGAGTTGGTTATTGTAAAAGAAGTAATGTGCATGCAGGTGATATTTGTATAGATTTATCCACACCCTTGTAGCAGTGCTGCCATTGCAGTCAGATCTCGCAAACTAGGAGTATTAGTTGTCTTTATTTCTCTTTATTTCTTGACGCCAACCCTCTCCATTAATCCGGGCTTGGGACTGGCACCTACCTGAGCTGGCTTGCTCCCTTAAGTGGCTGGGTTAGGCTAAACTATATATATATATTTACCAAGACTACAATAAAACATCTCGAAATGTGTAGTCTAGCAAAACGCAGTTTAAAGAAGGTAGCCTACCTGGCGAAATTGCAAACAAATTAAGGGCGTTAGGCAGCCTTTCCAAACCGCTTATCCTACTGGATCGCGGGGGGTCTGGAGCCTATCCCGGAAGCAATGGGCACGAGACAGGGAACAACCCAGGATGGCGGGCCAGCCCATCGCAGGGCACACTCACACACTATTCACTCACGCATACACTCCTATGGGCAATTTAGCAACTCCAATTAGCCTCAGCATGTTTTTGGACTGTGGGGGAAACCAGAGTACCCGGAGGAAACCCCACGATGACATGGGTAGAACATGCAAACTCCACACACATGTGACCCAGGTGGAGACTCGAACCCGGGCCCTAGAGGTGTGAGGCAACAGTGCTAACCACTGCACCACCATGCTGCCCCCTAAATGGAAAACCATTAAATACAAAAGGAAAACAAAAGTGCTGTAAGACTGTATACTTATGTGTATGTTAGTAAAGGCTGTAGCTGACACAACGGACCCCACTAATTAGAAAGGGGTAATTGTACACATGTGGCATCCAGTATGTTCTTCTATAACAGTTTTTTAAAAAAAAAAAAAACTCACATTACACAAATTGGCACTATCAAAACGAGGATTATGGGGAAAATGGGGACTGTGATGGAGATTACATACACGTAGGCATGGTATTTAGTTTTTTTTAATCTGGTCACCTTCCAGAGTAATTGTAAACTAAAACCATCTTCACCCTATTTGATTCTTTATAAATGGACAATCAGTCGTGCAGTAAATGGGGGTATAGAGAGACACAGAGCTTGTCTAACAAGAAACCCTGGGAAGCTAACATTAATAGGGTGGGTATGGATAGCAAAACCATTGATACAGATTACAGATTTATATCTCACCTGAACCCTGGCGGGCTCCGTGCCAATAGGGGTTGGGATTAGGGTTAGTTAACTTAAGTAGTAATATTGATGTGTATATTCTCCTATTCTCCAGTCAGTGAATCGTGAAACGTAATGTTAATATGTTTCTATACCTATATGTTCTGCTTAAAAACCCATAAAGGCAAGCACAGTGTTTAGACATTCTGTTACTTAGACTAGTAAACACTAAGATCCTTCAGCTTTCAATTAACCTGACACAACAGTCTAAACAACAAATGTGTGCCATGTCATTTGTCATCTTTACATCTTGTATCCTTTATATGGTAATTGGATTTTCAAGGTGGAATTGCAGGTCGATCATTTTAAGGATCTAGATGTAAACCTCCCTGGTGTTGCTTTAATATTTTTTTTGCACAATTTGCTTCACACACTTCCTCCAGCAGAGAAGCTTACAATACTACACCCCACCAAATGACTGGATGATGCCTTTTTATTTAAGGTCTGGCTGTGAGCCTCGATTACCGATACACTATCTTCAGGCTCCTGCCGGGATCAGTCAGTATGGTGGACCTTTGGAGGAATGGGTACAAAACCATCAGGAAAGTTTGCAGGTGCTTCAAGAGTATGTGAAGGCTTAGTTGGAGGAACAAGCCACACCACGAAATCGGAAACACAATGAGTTGGTTAATGATTAGGGGTTTGATGAAGGTCAGCTGGTGTGTTTGCGGAACCATGTTCGAGGTAAAATACAGGATCATTGGGATGCCTGTTTGTATATGGTAGTTCGGTGTCCCCAAGATCAGGGTGCAGTTTACTCTGCAACTCCAATGGAGGGGGACGGGGTTGTCCGTCAAGTTCACCGAACAGAGTTGCGTCCAGTACCACAGGGGGTTGTTATGTCAGGGGAAGATGTTCTGGTAATGTCTCCTGAGTCTGGGTTGCCCACAGGGGCAACAGAAATGGAATCGGATGAGGACTCTGTGATTTTACGGGGACAGGGCTGGTGGGAGGGGTCGCAATAGAGCATCCACAAGTAGGCCTCGTATAATGGAGGAGGTTATGTCCCCCCCGAGGTGTAGAGACCAGTTAAACGTTCGGTGAGGTCCACCACTGGTCATCATACCAACCCTTATAAGTTACCACGGTCAGTGAATGATCGTTCGGTTGGGGAGGAAGACCAGTGGTTTGGGGATAGAATTCTTAGCTGTGATCGTTGGGTCATCAATTTCATTTTGGGGGATGGATTGTAGCCAGGCAATTATAGGCAGGTATAGGAACTGCAGTTCGGACTGGAGGCATAGCCGGGGCGAGATGGCTGTGCATGTTCCGATGGTAGGGCATATTGGCAAAGGAGCAGGCACGGGAAAGACAGGCAGGGTCCTGATAGATTTGGTGGAGCATCGGCGGGCATATTGAATTTGCAGTGTAGCAGCCTTTCTGTTTGCTTGTTTCAGGGGTGAACAATCTTATCCGCAAAGGGCCGGTGTGTATGCAGGTTTTCGCTGCAACTCCCTAATTAGATTTCTAATTAGAGGACTGATTAGCTGAAGAGTCCTCATACCTGGTTTTGAAGAGCTGACCTAAAGGTTACCCCAAAAACCTGTTTTTTTTTTGTTTGAATGGGGCAGTGAGTCATGGGGTAAACTACTGTTCTTTAGGGGTTTTCAAGGTGGAATTACGGGTCGATAATTTTAAGGATCAGGTTGTAAACCTCCCTGGTGTTGCTTTAATATGTTTTATCTGAGGTTGTATCGTGTATTATCAAGCCAGCCGGCTTAGTGGCCTCGGGAGCGGGGTTTAGTGGGAGCAGCTGGCTAGTTTTATTTTCTTTTTTGTTTGTGTCTTTTTCTTTGTTGTATGTATATTTTGGGTTCATTATTAGGCAGGCTGGGCCTTTTGGCACCTGTAGTCTGGGTGCTGGATTGCCCATAGGGGTCTTTTTTATTGCTGTGATTTGCTGTGTCATTCACTAGTGTGATTTGTGCTGGATGTGTTTTTAAGGTTGTGCTGTGGCGTGTACCTGAGCAAACTTTGGGCAACCTGTTCTCTTGTTGGCTTTATTGACAAAGGGTGGATTAGTCTAATTACGGCCTGCTACAAATAGCTGCATATAACGTATAAAAAAAATCACCTTATGGGTGCTCCGTAGGGTAGCAAGATCTTGAGTTTTTTTACAGTACTCGGGTACGTTTTAAAATTTTCGACCAATCAGCAAACATTATTCTGACAGCATAGCTGGGAAACCAATGAAAAGTGAGTGCAACGTTCTAGAACTTGACTTCGGGTTGACGCTCCCTATAAAAGAGCTGGGTACTGCTTCAAGGCGTTCAGTTGGCGCTACCTCCTGATAGAGTAGCACTGTACGGCTCTTGTTCCGTAAAACAACATCAAAAGGATGAAAAAAAAAACAATTTTTAAAGAAGACGAAAAAAACATCGTCTAAAAAAATAAGCCAAAAAAATAATATCCGAAGAAGGAAAAACATGCAAAGTAAAAAAAACAAACAAAAATAAAAAACAATATCCAAAGAAGAAGGAAAAAAACATCCAAAGGGAGAAAAGAAGAACTGAAGGGCAAACGAGGTAGGAGGAAATACAAATTTCGTTTCAGCACCGTTGGAGTGCCAAGCCGTGAAAAGCATTTGGCCAGAAGACAAGGTAAGTGTTGTAGCTGTTATTTTAAAACAGCGCTTTTCAAAATGCTGCTTTATAATCGTTTGAGATCGTTAGCCAGTGTGACAGCTGAAGGCTTTTTGAGTTTACCAACATAAAGTTTTATTTCTGTATTAGGACATTGTCAGGAACAATGATGTGTTCATCGCTATGATGTGGTCAAAAAGCGATGCATTGAATCTTAGAAACATTTGTGATTTTTCAAACAATGCTTTTCCTTTTATTTAATCAGTAAAATTTCCATCGGTTTTATATAGTGCCCCTTGAAATATGTCTTTAGCTCATTTTCCGGGCATTTTACTAGAATGCATCCTGAGAAATACACAAGCTCTGCTGCATTTCCGTGCCTCGATGTTTAGTGCCGAGTATAATTGTTGCAGTTGCCTTTTATATATTCCATGAGACCTGTTGGTACCAAGAGAAGTGTGAGACTGTCAGGGTGAATTTATCATACAATCGCACGCATAAATACCTGAGGGTTGCCAGTCCTTTTGCGTTGTTACAGGAGGACTAGAGCTGACGAGTGTGTTTCTACACACTATCAAGGGCATTGTAGTACAGTTTTCTCAGGTGGGAGAATGCTGCCGATCTCCTATTTGACAATACAGCCCTTGATATATTAGAATATTACAGAACTAGAAGCCTTTTGCAAGGAAGAATGTGAGAAAATCCCAAGTACAAGAACTGAAAGCCTTTCAGCTGGCTATAAGAAGCGCTTGTAAGCTGTGATATCTGGCAGAGGAGGTGTTACTAAGTACTGATTACGTAGGGTGCCCAAACTTTTGCAGAGTGCCATAATAATGTTTTTATTTTGTAATTTTGTTCAATTTATGGCATAAAAAGTAACTATTCATCAATGTTTGCTGAAAATATTGTGTATTTTCCCCCCAGTTCCTAAAGAGACTGTATTAACTGATATTGTTGCTTTTGTAATTGAAAAGATGTTATTTGTCAAGGGGTGCCAAACCTTTGCATAAGACTGTACACAGTGTGTGTATGTGTTTATGTGAGTGTGTGTCTGTGTGTGTCTTTATATATATATATGTGTGTGTGTGTGTATATATTTCTGTATATGCATGTGTATATATATATTTATATATAGTTCACACACATTCAAACTTATTTGAATACACATTCAAAATAATTTTTATTATTATTATTTTCGTTTTTTTTTTTTTTTGTGTTTTAAAATGTTTTATTTTTGCAATGGAAATAAAAATAAAGCAGTCCTCCGTAGAGGAGGGGTGGTGGAGGGAATATATATATATATATACATATATATAAAATAATTGTCACACAACCTGGGTGACATGCCTTGCCTGCTCACCCAGTTTTAGTGCACCTTAGTTATTCATAATGACCATCTAGTCTCGATACACCCATGAATATATATGTATATATATATATATATATATATAGTTTTTCTGTTTTTTTTTTGCAATAGACAATAAAAATAACGCAGTTCTCCGTAAAGGAGGGATGGTGGATGGAATATATATATACATATATATATAAAATAATTGTCACACAACCTGGGTGACATGCCTTGCCTGCTCACCCAATTTTAGTGCACCTTAGTTATCCATACTGACCATCTAGTCTCGACACACCCATATATATATATATATATGTATATATATATAGATATTTTTTCTTTTTCTTGTGTTTTTTTTTCGCAATGGATATTAATAATAAAGCAGTCCTCCGTAAAGGAGGGGTGGTGGAGGGAATATATATATACATTTATATAAAATAATTGTCACACAACCTGGGTGACATGCCTTGCCTGCTCACCCAATTTTAGTGCAACTTAGTTATCCATAATGACCAACTAGTCTCGATACACCCATAAATATATATGTGTGTATATATATATATAGTTTTTTTGTGTTATTTTTTTGCAATAGACAATAAAAATAACGCAGTTCTCCATAAAGGAGGGATGGTGGATGGAATATATATATACATATATATAAAATAATTAATGTCACACAACCTGGGTGACATGCCTTGCCTGCTCACCCAATTTGAATGCACCTTAGTTATCCATAATGACCATCTAGTCTCGATACACCCATAAATATATATGTATATATATAGTTTTTTTTTTTCGCAATGGACAATAAAAATAACGCAGTTCTCCGTAAAGGAGGGATGGTGGATGGAATATATATATACATACATATAAAATAATTGTCACACAACCGGGGTGACATGCCTTGCCTGCTCACCCAATTTTAGTGCACCTTAGTTATTCATAATGACCATCTAGTCTCGATACACCCATAAATATATATGTATATATGTATTGTTTTTTTTTTTTTTTTTTTGCAATAGACAATAAAAATAACGCAGTTCTCCATAAAAGAGGGATGGTGGATGGAATATATATATACATATATATAAAATAATTGTCACACAACCTGGGTGACATGCCTTGCCTGCTCACCCAATTTTAGTGCACCTTAGTTATCCATAATGACCATCTAGTCTCGACACACCCATATACACACCCGAAGCTCTGATCTCAGATCAGTTCCATGCCTCCAGAATCTAATGTTACCCTCAAGGAAGAAGGGAAGCTATGATGAGTAAAAAAAAGGTTATTAGAGTGTCCTGTCAGCGTTGGGCTTCTTCGGCCTCCGCCATTGATTTTTCGGTTTCAGGATGGAAAGTACAAGGTGGCTCTGTGTTGATGAATAATCCAGGAAAAAAATGCCACAAAGGCATGGAGTCACACCAGTGGAGTCTTATCCTTGCAATAAAGACCCCTGTATGACCTTTGCTGAATATTTCCAGTTTAGTGGAGCTGATCTGTGAGTAATGCAGTTATGCAGCAGTTTCTGATGGTTTCCGGTTTTGCAGGTGGTGTCCTTTTCAGCTTGGAGGAGGGAGCCTCCTTCTGGAACCAGATGTTGACCTGGAGAATCGTGAGTGACGTTTCCGATTAGCATACCTGATCTCCTTGCCCCGCCACGGGGCTCTGGTGAAATGTAACTATTCAGTGACCCGTATCTTTCAGTTCTTCGCTTCCATGATCTCGACCTTCACCTTGAACTTCTTCATGAGTATCTACCACAACAAGCCGGGAGATTTTAGTAACCCAGGTCTCATCAACTTTGGACGCTTTGACAACGATGTAAGTTTCCCATTTCTGTCGGTGTTGTGATGTAGATTGTCCTTTTTAAAAGTCTGTAGATGGAATCTTGAAAATCAAAATATTGGGCATCGGTAATTGATCTGGTTGTCTTGGCCAATGGTATGCTGTCCGCAAGTCAAGTAGCTCTTGGGAGATGTCGGCCGTTACCCTCTGACATTGGTTTCCTGCCTCCCGTTAGTCAGTGGGGAAAATGTGATGTTTATGGATGTCTGGACAACTTAGAGTGGAGAGCATTTTATAATCATTACCTCGTTTGGGAAAGGCGAAAGAAGACGGTATAATTTTGACCAAAATCCAGAATGAGACCAAGTTCACACTGTTCCCGAACATGTTTTGGTCTTTCCTGTCCGTGCCGTTCAAGAAGGGGCTGATCTGTGAACTTTATGGGGAAACAAGGGTGAGAGAGAAAAGGATGAGCTGTTATTTCCAGAAAGGGCTCGACTCGGTACCCTGTCACATGAGCAGTGATGTATTTTTACCTGCCTTCTGGTCACATGGGTTGGAAAGGAAACCATGAAACGTTTGTTGGGGGACTTGGACACAGCCCCCACCCCGCAGCGCATGACTTTCCTGGGAGGCCCCCTGGGCTGGAAATATAGTCATCACCTCGGTGGACATGAGTACCCGCGCTGTTTTAGTTGGGCCTCCTGGTTTAGGTAGGCATGTTAGCCATGGTTGTGGATGTTTCTCGTTACAAGAGAGGCACCTGTAGCAGTTTACATGGTATGCAGATACGGTTGTTTATTTTATTTTTTTTAAACGCAGCAGAATTTTTCCCGCCTTCGGTGCCTGAAGTTTTTGGGAAACGTTTGCCCCGGATGCCCACTGTATGCTTCCTGTAGGATCACAACACGTTCACCATTTTTTTAAAAATTATACACTACTGTGCAAAAGTCTTAGGCAGGCAAAGAAAATGATATTTAGATTATCCTCGTGTTGGTGTAAAACTATGATATTATGCCTGTGAAAGTGTGTCAACTTCGCCATTTCAGAACCTCTGCTAAAATCATCCTAGTATTTGCAGCGACCGTCCAATGCAGCCATGTGTTTTTTTTGACTTGGCCACCAGCACACCTCATACAGCTAGTCAGTCTCTCACTGACTTTTTAAGCCAGTATATTTAACTTTTTTTAATTCAGCTGTTGGTGAAATTTAACAAAATCATGGAACGGCTGAGGTGCCCCTGAGGAGAAGTTTGGGAACTGAAGCGGTGTTCATCTAGCCATCCAACTAGATATCAGTAACTTTTTAGAAAATAGAAGAAATTACTCTATATATATATATATATATATATATATATATATATATATATATATATATATATATATATATATATATATATATATAAAATTAAATTAAATTAAAAAAAAAGAGGCAAACAAGAGGTGCCCCCATGTGTGTAGTCCTGTAGGGTGTGATGTTGTCATTTGCATGTTTGACTGGAGGATTCTGGGTATTGATTTTTTTTTCTTTTTTTTTACCCCCCCCCCCCTCAGAGCACGGAGTACTACCTGTATGAGATTCCTCTGTTTATCGTCATGGGAGCCTTCGGTGAGAGAGAGAGAGAGAGAGGGAGCGTCTTATTGTGGAAACCCAAACCTTGCTCTTTTACATCTTAACGGACTGGTTCTGTTTCTGGTTTTCTCATGCCGGGCCCATGTCTCTTTCCCCCCCGCAGGTGGATTGCTGGGAGCACTGTTCAACGTCCTGAACTACTGGCTCACCATCCTCAGGATCAGGTGTGCCTGTGTGCGTGTGCCTGTGTGCGTGTGTGTGCCTGTGTGTGTGTGTGTGTGCGTACTTCTGTGCGCATGTGTGCCTGTGTGTGTGTGTGTGTGTGTGCGTACCTCTGCCTGTGTGTGTGCACGTAAGTGAGGCCTGTTTGGTTTTTACTGTGTCACGCCTGTCTGAAACTTAGGCATCTTAACACTTGAAATTAAATAATTAAATAAATATATCCCGAGACTGTGGGGCTGACCTTGAAACTGCCCCACACTGGTTTGATGCAAATGAAAGTTGTCCCACAACAAAATCATTAGCTGAGCCACCATGCCCCCCCCCCCCATCCCCAGGTATATCCACCGGCCCTGCCTGCAGGTGATCGAGGCCATACTGGTTGCTGCCGTGACGGCCACTGTGTTCTTCACTATGATCTACTTCTCCAACGACTGCCAGCCCCTGGGGGAGGATCAGCTGGAGGAATACCCCTTGCAGGTAAGGCAGCTGGAGGTGGGCTCTCTGTGATTTCATTGGCTGAACAGCTGAGAGGGTGTGTATCCTGTCCTCAGGCCTGAACCTCCACTTATCCCTCTCACAGCTGTTCTGTGCTGATGGCGAGTACAATTCCATGGCCACGATCGTCTTCAACACCCCGGAGAGGAGTGTCCGCAGCCTGTTCCACAGCCCCGCAGGTCCGTGGAGTTTCCAGCACGTGTTTCAGGGCAGGATGGGTCGTGACCTGAAGCCGGATTGGTCGCCCCTGTTGTGCCCTTCTTCTGGAAGAGATTATAATTACAGTCCGTTGTCCATCTTTAGAATGAACACCTGTGTTTGATATTGGTGACAGGCTGGCTAGGTCCGGGGCAGCTGTTTGAACAGTCAGACTCGTCTGCCACCTCTGTCGTGTCGTAGGTTTGTTTACGGGCCGCTTCTGGCTGATTGTTTTCCCAGACAGACAGCTAAACCCATACACACAATCCTCCTCAATTATTCAAGGCTTCCCTCATTTGGGATGGGGGGACTGTCACCCTGCCTGGGGAGAACAGGAGCGCTTCTCAAGTGCCCTGACGAATGCCACCGTAGGCAAGTTCGAACGGCACTAAACTGTGTTCATCCATGCCCTCTAGTGGATGAAAGACATACCAAAGTAACATGGCTTGGTCTTGATCGGCTCCAAATTGCACTTTACACCAGGTAGAAAAATGGAAATGATCATATGAAAAATGCCATTCATCATGAAATAATTTCTGTACACCTGTATCCTCATTACAAGGGTGAATCAAGTAAAACTAGCTGGTTTCGCTAGATTAGCGTTCTTGGGGATCAACTACATGATCAACATTTTAGCAAAAACGTGGGAAACACTGACTTAGGTGATGAATTCCACCACCACCACCCCCCCCCCCCCCCCGGCAGGTTCCTACAATCCCGTGACCCTGGGAATCTTCACCATCACCTACTTCTTCCTGGCCTGCTGGACATACGGCCTGACTGTGTCCGCCGGGGTCTTCATCCCCTCGCTGCTCATCGGCGCCGCCTGGGGGCGGCTCTTTGGCATTTTGCTGGCCTCCATTACGCCGCACAATTCCATACAGGTACATCAGGACGGGTCGCCGTTCCTGGGGAAGCGCCGTATAGCCGGTGAGGCGGCGTGGTCCGCTGGCGGAGGAGGGGCCGTCACGATAGCAGAACTCTTCCCTCAGCAGAGAGAAACCTCACAGTGGCGACGTTTTCCACTGACCTTGATTTTTTTGCACATTTTGAAGAAGCAAAACTGAAAATCCGTTAATGGGTACGATTATATTTCAGGAGGACAAGCCCTCAAACGCTTTCAGTTTGATTGAAGTGGTTTTTGTGGCGATTCGCAAAACTGAAATGGAAGCCGATTTTGCGAACTTGTTGCTGTGTAGGACACGATGACTTGGTTCTAGAGCTCGTATCTCATGAAAAGCTCAATCCATGTTGAGGCACGGAATCATAAATTGCAGGTGTTGTTTCCATGATGTTACTTAATGGAAACACCCTTTATGCAATTTCACTTTGTCAACAAATTTGCTTGTTTGTGCAGAACTTTAATGGAAACGCTGCAGGTTTTGATATATTAAGGAAATTGAACGGGGTCTTTAGAAGTCAGAGGGCCTCCTTCAACACCCGCTTTAGATTGATTTCCTCTTTGTTGTCCAATCAGATTTACTCTTTAAGCAGTCACGTGACTCTTTGAAGGTGCCCTATTGGTTAGTGCTGTATCGATTTCCTGGGCCGCCCAGCGTCATGTCGGCATAGATGTAGTTTAACATAATGTTTGTTGGAAGTAAAGCCCCCTCGAAGTTTTTGAATGAGCATGTTTTATGATTTGTGGCGTTTCGTTTGACAGACCTTGGCCGACCCTGGGAAGTACGCTCTGATTGGAGCCGCCGCCCAGCTTGGTGAGTGTCCGTCCGCGGTCAGCCTGCTTTTCAGAGCTCGTCTAGAGGTGCATGGAGGCACATGAGGCTTCGGGTTTGCGTCTGTTTACGAAGGTCTTTGCCAGGTGGGATCGTGAGGATGACCCTCAGCCTGACTGTCATCATGGTGGAAGCCACCGGAAATGTCACCTACGGCCTACCCATAATGCTGGTTCTGATGACGGCGAAGATCGTGGGCGATTATTTCGTGGAGGTCAGTGTTGACGTTTCGGGTTGGAGCGGGTTGGTCCATTTGGCATTATGTGTGAGCCTGTCAGTGAGTGATGAGCTCATCGCCTTTCAGACCGTGCAGAACTTGGAATCGGGCCAGTCGTGTTTCGTTAACTGCTCCGGTCTCATGTTTGCTTTTGGTGTGGGTGGTGCAGCTAGCCACCAGTCTGACGCCATCTTTTTTTCATCTGTCCTTCCAGTGACTGATTTTGAGAACCCTTCCGTTGTTTTTGCACAGCTGTCTAACTTAAGGTGGCACATCATGCTGTGACAGCTCGTTTCGCTTCTCTGTTCCTCAATGTGCCAGCAAATCTGCTTAGAGGAAGTAAAACTTCAAGGGGTGGCAGCTTGTGAATGTTGTGCAGATGTGATCCTAAGCTCTTCTGAGTGACTCGAATTTTCCCACAGGGGCTATACGACATCCACATCAAGCTGCAGAGTGTGCCCTTCCTGCACTGGGATGCCCCAGCCACCTCCCACTCCCTGACTGCCAGGTATATTGCCCCCTACAGGATTTTCCCTGCTAATGCTTCAATGAGCCCAGTACACGCCTTTAGCAAGACATTGGTGCTTCATTCTCACTGTATATTCAGGTTTGGTGTGTCTGTCCATTCAGGGAGGTTATGAGCTCTCCAGTAACCTGCTTCAACCTGGTGGAGAAAGTGGGCACTATTGTGGATGTGCTCAGCAACACCTCGACCAATCACAACGGGTTCCCTGTAGTCTCCGGGTTGAGTGATGGCTGTGAGGTATGTCCCTCCCACTAGGGGTGATTTTGTTTTCCTGGAGATTTGTCACATGATGTACTTTGGGGCTTTGCTAATCTGAATTTTGTGCTCTTAGCCAGGGAAAATCTGTGGCTTAATCCTGCGTTCCCAGCTTATCGTGCTCCTGAAACACAAGGTGAGTGTGACCTAAGGTTCCTGCAGAGGTCAGCTGAATAAGGAGCATGTCTGTCCACACTAACACCTATCAGGGTGCTTGGTGTATATGCATGCCTGTGAATGACAGTGCGATTGACCAATGAGGGGTCTGTTTACTGCGTACACGGTTGCGAATGTCAGTGCAGCAAGCCAATGAGAAGTGTGCTCATCCACGTTGTGACCGGTGTACTCTTTTCAACCAGGTGTTTGTGGAACGGGCTCGTTCTCGTCTCAATCTGCGCAAACTGCAGCTGAAGGACTTCCGGGATGCCTACCCTCGCTTCCCTCCGATCCAGTCCATCCATGTGTCCCAAGACGAGAGGGAGTGCATGATGGACCTGACGGAGTTCATGAATCCCACCCCCTACACTGTCACGCAGGTACTAGTCTCAGTCTCAGCCTTGGTCTTGGTCCTTGAGAACCAGAGACACATTTGACTAAACAGTCATGTTCTGCGACTGTGTTCTTCTGCCTCTTTTTCAGGAGACGTCGCTTCCTCGTGTCTTCAAGCTGTTCAGGGCCCTTGGTCTGCGGCACCTCATTGTGGTGGACAGTGACAACCAGGTGCGTCTGCCTTGCGAGGTCCTCAGGCCTTCGTCATCTCCAGCACATATCTCCATTCTCATTGTAAAATTCGAAAATTACTGCATCGGTTTTCAGCCAGTGGCCGTTGGGCATCCATCTAGATCAAGGTTATCACCCTGGTTTCCTGTGCTACTCCCACCCCTCCCTCATAACATAACCAGCTATCTATGCCCTGTTCTACGTACCAATCATGTTCCCGGTGCCCAGGTGGTGGGACTGGTGACGCGGAAGGACCTGGCCCGTTACCACCTGGGCAAAGACGGCCTGGAGGAGCTGCAGCTGGCACAGACGTGATGCGTGGAAGGCGACTGCCGCGCTGCTCACCAGGCCAACCCCCCCTGCCCCCAGTCAGCCCCCGCCAGAACCCGCACCGGTCGTGCATTTCAGCAAAGTCCGGAACCCGGGATGCCAATGACTGACTTTCTGGTTTCGTTCACCGAGGGTTGGTTGTGATGGGGGAGGGGATCGATTCCATGTGTGTTTTGCGACTTTTTGTTGCCCCCTCCCAGTTTGCACATAAAATAATTTATCCGTTATGTTTTTAAAGCACTTCAGAGAGAGAGTGAGTGTGTGTGTGTGTGTGTGTGTGTGTGTGTGTGTGTGTGGTTCTACACACACTTGGGTGTCAGTCCCGCTCTGTGGTCATTTGCAAAGCTTTGGTAGCATTGTGATATACATTAGTGTAAATGTGTAAAAAGCATTTCAAGCTGTGTGTGTGAGAGAGAGAGAGAGAGAGAGAGAGAGAGAGAGAGAGATTAGCCAGGCCAATAACGTTCCTCTTTTACTCAGAGTTTTTTGAGTGTGGTCTATTGACAGAGGGTACCACAGTTTTCTTGTGACTTTAGTTTTACTTTAGGGGAAGTTAATTTTCCTCTCCCAGATAATTGTCTTGCACATTGTACCATTAACCAATGCCTCCCACCCCTCCCATGCCAGTGTAGGTAAGACCAACCCTGCCCCCCCCCCCCCCCCCCCGGAAAAACCCTGACTCGCTTTGACCTTTTTCTCTCATGCTGGATGCTAGCGGTTTTTAACATACAGTGTTTTTTCTCGTGAATTCGCCCATTGGCTGACTGCCACACTGCCTGCGTCCTCCCCCACCCACGCCAGTACGTGACAGTATGTATCCCCCCCACCCCGGGTGATTCTCCAGGTCCTGTGTTTTTGATGGCGATTTGTCTCTTGTTGCGCCGTACAGCCTCTAGGTGGCAGAAACCCTGGTTTCTGATATATACCTGAATAAATTATGCAAATCGGGGTCAGGTTTACATGGGTCGGGTGCCAAACAATGCCAGTAGTGTGTGTGTGTGTGTGTGGGGGGGTGACTTCACAGGTGCTCTCCTGAAAATGTGTGTATATCATTGTTTTTAAATGGCACTTACTGAAAGCAGAGTGGGGTTCAGGGCAGCTTAATGATTTGCAAGGTGACCATGGGTCGTGTTTGGCCAAGGGGGCGCTAGTGTGTTGAGGAAAGGAACTTATTCTGGTCTTTGCAGGCTGTGCTAGAAACCCAAACCCACCCCCATGGCTGTATGTGGCTCCGCACTTTAAATGCTTCTTACCCCACCTCGTTTCCCATCTGCGCCCTACAACTTACAAATCCTTGCAATGTCACGTGCAAGGGGGCCCCCTACTGGCCAAGCAAGGCCCTACAGTCGCTGGTGCCCTTGGGGGTCCAGCCGTACAGTTTTTGCCAACAGCAGAGTTTACACTTTGACTAGTTATGTGCTGTTTAGTTATTTTGTTTTTAATTAAGGTGAACTTGCCTAAGTGACCCTGATCAGTTAAATAGGGTTTTTACCCACCCAACAAGCCTATCGAAAATGGACATACCAGTTAAACGGTAAACGATGTGAATCCCTTATCAGATTTTGATTTTATTCTGAATATTAAATGTCGTGTTTTAACTCAACCTTAAATAAATTAAAGTATCTCCATTTTAAAGAGCACTGTGACTGGATGAGAGAATTGTTTCGGCGTTGGCAAGTACCACCTTAGCGTACATTTATAGAAACGGCTGAAATATACTGGATAATTTTGCATAATTTTTATTTTGCCAAGCTTGATTTTCTTCTGTGATTTCTGAAATCTAATAAAGGTTTTGATGCATATGCCTATTTGTATTGCACGAGTCAGTCATGCTGTTTAATAAGAATCATTTGTATTTATACAAACAATGATAAAAAAATTATTGTATTAAATGGCGTGTTTGATGATACTGCTGGTGACTCCGTGGCACTCTTTGAGCAACGTGTCCGTATCCTAATTTTCTACCTTCTGACACACAAATTCTCAGACTAAATGAGATTACTGCAGTCCCGTTGCCGGGGTAATGCAATTGTTTAGGTGGATGTCGCTGAATGCATTTCAGTGGGAGGTCCAGAAAGCCTGGGACGCGATTTGACGGGGTAGAAATGAGATGAACGGTTCTGTTGTACCTTGCAGATTTGTACCTTGCAGATTTCCCTCGATTTGCTTATTAGTTGCTGGAAATCAATATTTAAAAAAAAATGTGCGTTGAACATGCCTTTCCATCCCGATCCATGAACCCAGTTTTCCCAGATATCAGCAAAACAATGAGAAATTCTATATATAAAAAAAAAAAAATCAACATTTGATTAAGTTTTATTAATGCTTGCTTTCATGTTAAAAAATTTTGGTGCACAATTTAATTTTTTTTTTAACACACAACATTTGGTTGAAATTGTAACGTGGAACATCAAGTCTGGGGCGCAGTTAAGGGGGGGAGATTAGGACAGTAAAAAACTTGGAACATAACTGCATTGGTGTGGGTTTGTGGCCCAATATGATATGCATTCATGGGGCCCAAATTCTCTAGCAGAATCACAGCATAGATTTCTTTGTATATTTTTTAGGTTTAAAGGACTCCGGAGATTGAGATATTGTGTTTTTAAAGTTTCCTTGGACTCCCACAGTAAATTTTACAGAGCTGGGGTCTCCATAACTTTTGCTGTGCAATAAATTTTGCTGACTGGGAAAGGGGGGGGGGGTTCCCCAAGATTTTTGCCGGCTCGCCTACCCATCGGCTCACCTTGAAAATGCCCAAAATGCCACCTGGCTGTTCAGCCCTGCTATAAAGTTGCAGAAAGACACGACGTTGTACTGTGACCTTACGATGTTACAGATCCGAGAAATAGCGTACTAAGCAGCACGTGTTTCCCTGCTGTGTTAAGGTGGGCCTTAGAAACCCATAACGCACTAATGCAGCTCTGGATGGCGGGCTATGCGTCAGTAATGCTGTCAGAGAAGATTCACTCATTAGTCTGATGTGAACTTAATCAGATTATGGGTCCTTTTTAGTCGCAGAATACAACATAATCCATGGCAAATGGACATCGGTGCCGTCTTTATGATGTTATGCTGACAGTGCCTTTAATCCCACCCCCCACCCCCCACCAATCCCTTTCCCAACTTCATGTTGTCTCTTAATCCTGTATGTTTCAGTAATATGAAGACGGAATTTCAGTATTCTCTGTTGCGGTTGTTTTATTTTTATCTCGCGAGTTTCATGCATTTTTAAGAACCGCGCAGAACATCAGTTAACTCTGTGCTGCTGGAATCCTGAGGATTGCCTTGATGGGTAGTGTAGGAGTTGAAGGATTTGCGTAGTCAGATTTAATTTTTTAAAAAGGAAATCTATTAAAAAGTAACATGCAAAGTAGTTTATTATTATTATTATTTTTTTTTTTTACATAAGAATTTCAAGAGAAACTGAGAGCCTCGTTTTAATGGGCTTGTCTGGTAAAGTTAGTTTGACACTTGTACTGCATGTATTATTAAACATTTATCTATCCATCCATCCATCCATCCCGGCTCCGTCAACATGCAAACTTCAGTAATTCAAAACACTTAGTATTGAGCTTCCATTGTGAGCCTTAGCAGCCAATAAACAAACCGCCAATAATGAATATCACAGGCTTTGGTGATGGACACAGACTTCCAGACACGCCCCATATTCCTGACGCATTCCTCACCATGACCCTGTCTACTTCACATTCGCAGCCCAATATTTCATTCAAACTGGAGTTCGAAAGCTTGTTGGAGCCGAATGGACAATTTTAAAGACCAACATGGCAGAAAATTCAGTTCTGAAAGAAAGGAAGTTTCGATTTTTAATGAACTTATGAGATGCAGCAGAGATTCATCTTACCCTCAGTAATCTTTAGTTATAGCTTTCAGGGACTGGGATATAGATAATTTAGAAATGTGCTGCTTTTTAAAACACTAAGTAGGATTCCAATACTTTTCCAAGACACGGTATAATAGTATAATGTATTGTTGGTGCGCTGTGGGAGGGAGGTGCTGTCCTGGCAGGGGAGACAGGTGACTGAAACCTTTTGTAGCGATTTGTTCCGCCTGTCTGTTGGGCAGAATTTAGTTTGCTCTCTTTGTGCTTCCAGTAAATCTAGGTCCCGTTCCCATCATACCAGCAAGTCCGTGCAGGGTGGATCTCTGGCTAATCTCTTTTGTTGTTTGATTCCCTCCACGGAGGAAAAAAAAAAGAACTCGAGGTCACCTGCGGTTCCGAACCACATCTCCAGCAGGTCAGTGATCTCAGAGTAGCACATGCCGTTTATAAGCCAAAAGAAAAATGGTTGAAAAGTACGACACCTGTGTTATTCTATTTTGGTATTTAAGTGACAGAATTCCACTAAAGGTGAATTAAAAACTTGCTTAATTTATTGAGAAATGCTGAAGAAGTAAATGAACAAAGGATGAGAGAAGCTGCTGGAATCTGAAGCAGACATGATGCAGGTTCGAAACTGCACAGTTTTGATCTGGAATATGGGACACAATCCACATTATAAGCACTGAGCTAAATGCCAAGTTTTAAATGGCTATTTATCTATTACAACCATTGTTTCAGTGAAAGTTGTATGCAGATGTTTATTACTTAGTAATAAGGCAATATTTGGCTCAACTATGGTTTGTCTGTTACTAATGAAATAAACTTTTCCTATATATAGAGACACAGGACTTTTCTCACTTCTGATCTAAACCATAATTTAGTCTGTTCTTATTTAACATGACACTATAATAAAAATACATCCGAAGTTAAAAATCCTGGAAGACTGCGTCAAATAGAGCAGCAGAGCACCGCCCCCAAACAGCCTCTGTGGGGCAGCAGTGAGCTCAGAGTGCATCCCCCCCCCAGGAGGCAGTGTTAGGAAGAGCAGGCTGCTGTGGGACTTGCTGGTGACCCCAGGGACTTGGTCTTGCCGTTGTCCTCTAAGGCCTGGGCGAAAAGGGCAGGGTTACGGCTGGAGTGCCGCTGGCGTCTCACAAAGGGAAAGACACTGGGGCATGATGGGAAGGAGAACATGTTAGCGTTCCGCTAACACTTGTGGCACTGCCTTTTCTAAGTCAGCCATGTTGGAAAATCCTTGACTACCGTGGAATTACAAACAGAAACTGGAGAGCATCACAGGGGACGCAAAAGCAATTAACATTACAGAACTCTGTGTAGTCTTAGTGACGAAGCTAAGCTGAAGCCAGCAGTTCACACTAAGCCCAAAAATCCCTGGAATTAATCGTTAACAACCCCAGAAACAGAACCTGTGTGTATCCCACACCAATATGAGTCTTATCCCCTTATATAAAATACATGGAATATATTACAGAAAGACCCCTTTTATAGAAGATAATAGTTTTACCTTTTTTTGGTCTCTTGTGGTTCTATGGCTCTAGCCAGCATGTTTTTGTAGAGATCGGACTTTAAATAGCGGGCGTAGGAGTCCTGAGGGTGAGAGGAGAGGCCGAGAGCCCGTTTTAATGAAGCTGTCATCCACTTTCATGGCTGTGCACAGTTAATGCTCCTACCTTCTTCATCAGGAAATAGATGTGCATCTGGGCGTCATCCAGGACAAAACGATGTGGGCTTTTCATGCCCTGCAGGGTCTTCTCCATGGTCTTGCTGTCCACGTTTACCCACTTGCTGGCTCCCGGGGCCAGGAACTGCCTGGGGGGAAGGAAGTGATGAGCCTGAGCTTTGCAGTCCCACTGGGAGTAAGCAAGTGCCACATCAGGGCCTGCTCTAAATTCAACTGGGATGCAAACTGTCCCACTGGGCCACAAGGTCGCACTCACTTGTAGACCTCTTCCACCTTCTGCGGGATCGTAGCGCTCTCGCCGTGCCGGATGTCCTCACAGGCCTCCCAGAAACAGAGGTTCTCCACTGTGAATGAAACAGCGCATGCATCAGCTACCTGCAGGAGGCGCTCATCACGATGCCAATATGGAGGAGAATTGCCTTTCATAGAGGGATCATGATTATTAATTTAGCAGATGCTAGATCCTATTTTTTTTTTTTTTTGAGAGGGCAGGGTCAGTCAGTCCCTGGAGTAACTGATCGACGGCCCAATAGTGAGGTCACTCAGCTGACTCTGGGATTTGAGCTGATGACCTCCTGCAATGAATCCCAATCTGCTGAGTCACACACTGCCCAAATAGGCCCGCAGTGATCAAATAATGAATATGATTCTTACTTGCTGACGATGCCTCCATGAAGCTGATCTACTTGGGCGGGGGGGTCTACATGCTGCTCACCACTGAACTCCTTCTCCAGGTACTCCCTGAACTTGCACCGTCCCAGAGGGTCCCTAAGGAGCTCCGTGAAGCCGAACCCCCATCGTTCCACCCGCAGCTTGGTGGGTGTCTCCACCCTGCACCAGGAGGCGTGGAAGTGAAGAGACGACAGTCACCTCTGGGGGTGTGGCCCTGAAGAGGCAGGATGGGGCGCGGTAACGCACACTCACATGTCGGCATTCAGCGTCCAGAGTGCCGTGTCATCTGTTATCCAGGGGTTGCTGGGGGGGCAGCCTTGCATCATGGGGTCATGGTTCAGGTACTGCTCGCTGAACTTAAGGAAGCTGAACACAGAAGACCAGCCATTCCCAGTTTTAGTCCTACTTTCTATAATCCTTGCAAGTCATCAAATATTCAGGTTCAATGCTGGCATATTCCAGCAAACTGGAGCTCGAAATGGTGACGAAATGATTATACGTCATTGAACCCTATAAGGAAATTCTCTTTTCATCTCCTCCATCTTGCTCTCCATAGGTGAGAGAAAGCTTGGTAGCAAAGGGCAGCTGCCCGTAGAGGCTCCCAGGAACCTGGGGGTTAAGGGCCTTGTTCAAGGACCCACAAGTGTGCTGAAGCCAGGCTTGAACCGGCGACCTTCTGATCAATATTAAGTAATTATTTGCAGTTAAATACAGTTCAATTCAGTTTAATAGTCAACCGGTTTCAATATTAGTTAGGCATCATTAATCCAGGATATGTGTGACTCTGAGATTTATGGTGAAAGATGGATGGGCAGATGGACGAAAGAACGAAATAACGAGGTTAGATTTTCACAAAGAGCAGTCCCCAGCATTTTTGTCAGAATTAACATGAAATAGATCCCCCCCCCCACCAATCAGAGGCACAGTATACAGAATACCCAGAGATATCCCCCAGTTAGGGACTAATGTGGACTGGTGTCGAACCAGTGGTCCCCCAGCTATGCTGGGACTGAGGCTGAATCACAGGTGTTGGGGGGGGGTAGGTGGGGGAGGCTGTTATCCAACCTTTCCAGGCAGATGGAGGACTTGACCCTCGAGCGGCCCAGGGATTTCCTGATGTGTTCAATCTGGTGTCGGGAGCCATGAAAAATCACACGGGGAATATAAGAGTCAGAAAAAAGGCACAGCATGGTACACATCCAAGCCCTGATAAGAGCCATGCTGTTGTACCTTTAAACAGAATTTGTCAATATCTGAGAGCCAACAAAAGAAAACGACAACACAGATGTAGATCCTTCCGAAGCAATTTTCTTATGACAGCATTCTTAAGAGCCCACTTAATCACCCTCTTTGGTTGTTCTTGGCAACCATCCCATCAGCTGAAATAGGTTCACTCTAAATTCTTTCAGGCTTACCTCTCTTTTGTAGTAGTCCGCGTTCTGTTCTGTAAAGAAGGAAGAAACAAAACCGTCTCTAAACATGATATAAGCCACATGTTTATGGGAGTTTTACTTGCGCAAAAATGTTCTGAGGGCACAAGGTTCATTGGTTCAGAGAGATAACCAATCAGACTGTAGAAGTGGTGGATACAGGCAACTAGAGGGGGGGGGGGGTCAACCAATCAGATGTCTTGTTCCTGCCTCCTCTAGTTCCTTAGACCCACCTCCTCTACAATCTAATTGGTTATCTCTCTGAACCAATCATTTTTCCTTCTGCCCTCAGAACATTTTTGTGAGGGTAAAACTCCCACGAGCGAATCACATGCAAGGAATCAGACAGTAGGAATTCTGCTCACACTCAGCTCCTGGCTTTACTAAGCAGACATCCAGTCTAGAAACCATGAATAATATAGCACTATTACGAGTATGTATTGTGGGACTGCTGACGTACTTACGTTAGCATGGAAAACGAGAGCAGGAAGTGAGGAAGAAGTGAGACAGAAAGATGAGCACAACGAAGTGCTGTCACACTCACACACGAGCTTCCCTCGGATGCCCTCCCACCAAAAACACTGATTATCACTTCACTTCCTTGGGTAATTTGGGGGCCCAAGGCAACAGCCTATTCTGCCTATAGCTGCCATATATATATAGATATTAATATACATATTTTTTCTTCATGACTTTGATCTTATCTAGGCCCCGAGCGGCTCTCTTGTTTGCCCGGATCCGGTCCTGTGACTGACAGAGGCGATAAACAGCAGGTACTGGCATTACGGAAAAAATGTATATGCTTAATAAAAAGCTCAGACCAGCTGGACTCGGGAGTTGTGCCGGTTCCTTCGCTCAGGGCCTTGTTCTTGAACGCTGAATGTTCCCGGCTGCAGAAAATCAGAGGGTGAGAAATCCTTAGCTGAACTTCAGATGAAGAGTGAGCTCGTTTCTCTCAAGCAGACTGACGCCGGTCTAACGCTGCATTAATACCCCTTAGCACTACTGGTCACATTTCCCATGATGCCACTGGGTACAGCCCATGGCGACACTGCCCAGTAGGGGACAGTGTGACAGCTTTCCAAAAGGACCATTCGGTCCTGGAGGGCCAGTCGGTGACACAGTATCCATGATCAGGACTGGGGTACCCTGCTTTACAGAATAAACTAACCAAATGTCGATACTGAATGCAATCTGATTTAACATGGTTTCCTTAAATCCCAATTAAAGTGCTTCAGATCAGCTCAGGACTTAACAGCAGAGAGACTATTTGGCAAATTATTACGCTGCTATTTGCAATTACATCCATTATCTCTCCGCTAACATGCAGCATTAAGCCTGAGCCGCAGGAATAGAGGTCAGATAATGGATCCGGTATTCCGGAGGTGGGATCCTCTTCCAGCTCGTTTAAAAGGCCCAACAAGTGGGGGGGTGGTGGGGGGGGAGACGCAAACACAGCATGTCTGCATTTTAGCTTCAGGCCGTCTCCCAGTCCCTTCGCACTCCTCTCTCCCAGATCCAAGCATCACCAGTCTTAGCGATGCGTCTCGTGTTTCTCGGGCAAAGAGAAAGGAGGCAGGAAGCGGCCATTTTGTCATTTGCTGGTTTTAATCCCCCCCCCCCCCCCAGCTTCCCCCGTCCACCTGGCCGTACCAGAGTGCAGAGCGTCCCTGCCTTTTAAACACGAGCAGCACCTGACTGGGGGGCCCTACGCTGCGTGGTTTTTGGCTCAACTGTGTTTCCGTCTAATTGGCGTCAAAACGGTGGGTTTCATCAATGAAGGTGGTGTGTGGCTGAGCGGGTTGGCAGTCGCCGCCTATGACTGGAAGGTTGCCGGTTTAAATCCCACAGTCAGCAGAGTGACATCACCACTGGACCCCTGAGAGAAGTCCCTAAACCCCCAACTGCTCTAGTCTCAATAAAAGGTACATCTGCAAAATAAGCTGAATTTAGGATGTGATCCGCAGCTGCGTGGCTGCCATTCCCACCTCCTGATGCCGCCCCGGATGGGGATAATGGCCCACATAAACGCTGATGCTTATTAGCCCTGAGAGATGCTGCGCACCCAGCAGAAAGGGGCCCTAGTGACGGCCGGGATTAAGCCAGATACACACCACACTCTGCTCCTGTCCCACACTTTCATTCTCCACTCTCCTGTGTTATTCATGAACTCCAAATTACACTCAGCGAGGGTGCAGTTGCTCATTCCCGCAGCCTGCTGTCCTGTCTGTCTTCTGAAAGCTCTCGTCCCACAGAACATAGGCTTCTTCCCAGCTAAGTAAATATTTCATGATCACACTGAAGCAGTAGTGGGTTATCAGGCCTGAAGTGATATATTCCTCCCCCACAAAGTATGCATGGAGACACTCTGTGTGTCTTACTTAACGAAGATAAAACTCCCCCCCCCCCCCCCCCCCCCGTGAATTTTGCTGAGCTCAATGCTCTGGAGATGACGGAGATCGAAAATTATACCGGAAATGTTCCATATGTCCTTACAGATGTTTCCTTTGCCTTCCTTCATTGAACAAACCCGTTGTCGTGGGAGAGAACTGCACAACCCCCCAGCTCTCTGTGGGGGAATGGGACCCTGCCTATGCCTTCCTGCCAATCCTGCCAAGTTTCCCCTGTAAGTTGAAGGATCTCCTAACAGGCCTGCATGTAGATTAATGTCATACCCAGGACAAAGCAATTGCAGGTTAAGGCCCTTGCTGAAAGGCCCAACGGAGTAGAATCACTCTGGGCATTCACAGGATTTGAACCAACAACCTTCCACTTGCTTGCACAGATCCCTAGGCCCAGAGCCACCACTCTGCCCCACAACCTCAAAAAAATCCTAGAATCGCCCCCAGCCTGAGGCGATATTCGAGCTGCCAAGGTGCATTGAGTTCAGGTTTACCCAGTGTGTGCTTTACTCTAATCACAGCATACTGGGTTTTCGCCGGGGCAGATGTAGGGAGTCAGGGGTTTCGGGGGAGGTGCTTACTGGCGGTCTGTTGACGAGCCAGTAGGCCTGTTCCTGACATTCCAGCACGATGCGGTCCGCCTTGCGCCTCTGTTTGGCTGCCCTGGTAGGAGCAGAGCAGTCGATGGAGAGTCAGAAAGCATACTGGGTAATTAGCATATAGCGGTAATCACTGAACTGCAAGGTAGGGTTTTCATTTTTCTGTTTCCTTTTTCACTTAGAAATGGATTTCCGACTCTAGTGTTTAGGCTGAGGTCTGATTTAACAGATAGGAGGGAAATTATGACCACACACCATGTTACTTTTTAATTTAGGTAACATCATCATCCTCTTAATACGAGATTTATTCATCCATTCTCATCTGTCCCCTTGTGTGCATTTATGAAATTGATTTCATAGCTCGATGCGACAGTATTCCCGGGCTGGGGTGGGGTTTACCTGAGCTGCTCCTTCGCCTGCATCACCACGAAGTCCCAGGTGTGGTTGATCCGTTTGTGCAACATGTTGTAGCTGTCCTGCGGAGACGATGTTTAAATGCGACATTGCCAGGTCGCACGGCTGGCTGCGTTGCTGCATGGGTTCACGTTATGACTCACAGGCCGAACCCCTCCCAGGATATCAGCTGGCAGTGTCGGATTCACAAACCCTCTTACTGATGAGAACCTAAAATGCGTTGACCCTGACGCAACATGGCGGCAAGTTGGTGGATGTCTATGTGCGATCCTACTATGTGCATAATTGGTGGGAGGTTTTCTTACACAAAAATGTTCTGAGGGCAGAAGGAAAATGATTGGTTCGGATAGATAACCAATCAGATTGCAGAGGAGGCAGGACCAAGACATCTGATTGGTTGCTCCTGCCTCCTCTAGTTGCTCGGATCCACCTCATGTACAATCTAATTGGTTATCTCTCTGAACCAATCATTTTTCCTTCTACCCTCATAATATTTTGTGTAAGTAAAACTCCCATGAGCATTCAGCTATCACATGATCTCATCAAGCAATGCTTCAGACCAGCGAATAAGAATAGCATTGAAATGTACATAAATAAAAATTTTCTCTTACCTTTTCATAGTCTATCAGCTGCCCTTGCTTTCTGATATTCTTCTTAGTCAAATAAATCGCTTTAGAAGAGCAAAAGAAAGACATGGCAAGAAACTGTGTTTTTCTATTATTCTAGTAAAGGGAAGTAATGATGTAATAGGCGAGCACATGATTAATAATTGGTAATCACCGTAATCTAGCTCGGAGGCTGGCCACTGCTGAGAGCTCCAGAAGTACGGAGTCTAGCAAAAAGGAGATGCTGTCATTTGAAACTATTCAGAAGCAGCGTGACAAAGGTGCTTTGTGATTTAACATGTCAGGGACAAGGCGGGTGGAAGGCATTTTGCTACTTTAACTGGCATTGGTTCTCATACATCAGTGTTTCCCAATCCGGTCCTCGGCGACACACAGATGATCCACGTTTTTGCTCCCTCCCAGCTCCCTACCAGACAGTCTACGTTTTTGCACCCTCTCAGCTCTGGAGCCCGGACCAGATTGAGAAATACTGTCCTACACGGTAATTCCGCAGTCTCTCCAACGAATAGTTTCGATATGCGTGCCCCCCCACATGGCCACCACCCTCTCGCGCTGCCCTCCATCTGAAGAAACCGTGGTTTTAGGTTACCTGGAAGCGATACGGCGTCTCGTCGGGCCGCAGGACGAGCGTCCTGGGGTCCTTTAGGGGGTAAATGTAGCCGTGCTTCACGATCAGATTCCCCACATGAAGTGCCTCTGAAAACACACAAAGTGGTCACTCATTTCCACGTAAACTACTCAAAGCTCAAACAAATCCACTACTCGTAGCCCAGATTTAGGCATAGTAATTCTCTAAATTTTTGTCAGTGGAATACAGTAGAACACACGATAACTAGAAACTGAGTAGGCATATTATATTTTATTTTACGGTATAGCAAGTAACTGGAAAAAACGTTGACATGGTGCACAGAATAAGCCGCGGGGATGGTGCATTCCTCATCGGAACTATAATTAATTACGAGTAATTGGGACTTTCCACTTTCCGGCTGCCTCCGCGGCCATTGGCAGTCAGGCGCTCCCGGGGGTTTCAGACCGGCGCAGCAACAGCGCTGCTAGGGGGAAGCCTAGTGTTTACAGGGAGGGGTAACTGCTTACCGGGGCAACAGGTTTTTTGCCCATTCAAGTCTGTTAATGCATCTGCCATCTACTGCCTAAAAGTCCCCTCCTTTCCATTCCGACTTCTTTTCCAATCTGGGCTGTAAATCAGGGAAATCTGCTCCCTTGCTATTTAAAACCTCATCTGCATCGCCCGGGAATTCAGGACAACAGCGTCTTGCAGAAGTGCATAATGAGGGAGACGGATAGCGATATTTCTCCAGGCATGACTGACTGCCTCTGGCTATCAGCGAAGTTTGCATCGGGACTATCAAACCGTACAGCTCAGCATGCGTAGCGGCGCGACTCGGGACTGGCCTACAGATTATTTGTACTAATAGCCTCTCAGCAGAAAGATAAATAATTCAGCAGATAAATTGACGCCAGGGGAAGAAAATCCCAAAAGCTTCAGGCGAATGGGGTGTCTATGTTATGGACAAGCTCAATTCTGACATTTATTAATTCACAGGCTCAGCAATATCAATGGAACAGAACATGCTTCTGTCAGACACGTGAATTGCATATGCTTACACATAAATGCAGCTAGGCTAATCTGTTGTATGGATGACAAATTCTATTACTTCATTTGTATTTATTATTCAAAAGACTCGTTTATTTCTGTTATTTTATTACAAAAAAAAAAAAACCTGATGACGTCTTTCGCCAGCAGGGGCGCCATCGTCGTCACGAAGGGAAAAAAACAATCGATTAACCTCACATAAGAGCACCAGGTAACGCTTCCCTACATACTTCTCGGCCCTACCTTCTTCCATGATGGAGTACTTCTGAATTAGCCACTCCACGATATCATTTCCTGGGAAGGCATAGCGAGGAAGGCATCTAGTTAGAGTCGAGAAATGCATTAAGCCGTCATAAATCAAAAACGCTGAACTCGATAAATAAATTACATAAATAAATATGAGCGCAAGGAGATCGATGACAGTCTTAATGCACAGGATTCCCGAAGACCGCCGATGTATGGGCTTTCCTGTGAAGGGCTTAAATGACCATTAGGACCCGGCCCCCGGGACACTGCACGGCCGGGTGTAAGACAACCCGGGCGGCACGAAAAATTATTTTTAAAAAGTAAAATATGTATCGTGCACCTGTCATCGCATGTGGAATCACTGTGATTAACAGTCTTTGATTCTTCATCTTTATCCCCATGTCGGGATCTTGCATCGCCACAATGACTTGTTCAATCTGGGATAAGAAGAATAGTCAAAATCGTGAAATCAAGGTGACGACAGACATAGTGAAAACGTTCAACCTAGTAATATAATAATTGCTTAATGTGTGATTTGATATGTAATCGTTATATTCATCATTAAATCACCGGAGAGACACACTCATATATTTAGGCATATATATAAGTAAACTACAAGGTTTTTCCTCTGACTATCTTAACTGCACGTCAAAGACGTTATCGGATATTCCCGACTACAGACTTTCGGTTTGATCATTTATTCGCGTTATTAATTCGGCTCCTGATTACATTAAACTAAACATGCTCAGATTGTTACAACCTTTGCTTGTCGGTTATTTTTGGGATCTTTCTGGATGGGCTCAAGGCGGGGTCTGTAAGCACAAGCAAACTGCCAGCACTTTTGTTTTACATGAAAATAGTTTGATGTCGGCCTATTGCGTTATTGTCTGGCTATAATTTGGAGGCAATATTAAACAATAGGCCCATATATTGTAAATATACATGTTGTGTTGTTTTGTTGTTATCACAAACGTATAGCCTGATCATAAATTTCATGGATACCTGGATGTTGTATGTTCCATTATATTTATGAATGAATGATTTATGTGAAGTCTGGCTTAGATTCGAGAATTAATCATATAGATTAAAAAAAGTTTTCATTTAAAACTTATCTCATATAATAAAATCCTCGTCCGAACGAACATATGTCAGAATGAAAAAACATTTAAATTATTTTTGTGATGCATCAGTATCAATAGCTACAACGTCATAACAGATATAGATATAATGCGGTTCATACTTTTGAAGTTGATGCGTATCTCCCGAAAAAAATCAACTCCAGAAGAGTCCGCGTCTGTAAATGCCTGAACTTCGGAATCGATCCTACCTTTGTTAGGCGCGGCATCTGTGTCTTGCAGCTGTTCCCTTGGATAAAGATGTTAATTGTCATGCTTACAGCATCTCGATCTCCGGCGTTTGTGAAGTTGGGATTGATGCTGTCCTGTGTTTTTTTTTTCCTTCCACACTTAAGCTCTGCTTGTTACTGCCCCATAGCGGAGCGCAAGTGAAACGGACTACCGGAGATTTGCACTGTTTTTCTGTTAGTGTGTATAATCAAAATATGACTCAGTTTGGCCAGTTAGAAAAATATGATAATAGAAAAGTATTCTTTTCCTCTCACTTTTTTTTCTTGATTTAATTACCGACTTCACGTACTTACACTGTGTCCCGTTGCACGATGTAATATTGCGAAACTATGATTTTGTGGCAGTGTTTTGTAAAGGAATTTTCCGTTTAATCATCGTCTTAGTATAAAGCTATATGGTTGTTCTGGTATCAGTGGACGTACATTATGTATTTTTTCTTCTCTTGAGCACCATGGTCATGACATGAAGCTCAGTCATTGATTACTCGCAAATGTTAGTAGTCATCCGCTGTTTATCTTGAAGATGTAAAAGTAGTGCGCGTACATCTCCTCGTTAGTATAGTGGTGAGTATCCCCGCCTGTCACGCGGGAGACCGGGGTTCGATTCCCCGACGGGGAGAGTCTGCATCTTTTTGCCTCGGTCTCAAAAGGCACCAAGCTAGAACCGGCCCCGTGTTAGTGGAAACGGGGCTTGTGACTTGTACTCATGCATAATATTCTGCGGGTCGCTCAGCAGCGCAGCATATGAAACTAGACTCGGATTGTAAGTGTGTGGTTTTGATAATTGATGTATGGATGGATGGATCCTTAATAAGAGATATAAACAATAAGGTCCAGTCGCCAACTAATCATGTAAAATACGTCATAAACTCATGGTTGTTAAACCCAGAATAAAAATGAAGACGTATAACTAGGAAAGTCAACTTGCACATTTCAATTTTGGTTCGATATAATCACGTTGTCCTTAACCCTCCAGTGCAGGAGGGGACGGTAATGCGCATCGAATGTTTCCGAACCTGTGTGTGATACAACCGAGGAAGAGCCGATGACTTCGGGGGAGGAGGGGCAGGCGACTCGGAAGAAAAAGCAGCAGAACCCAATGCAGCCTGTAGCCCATTCAAAGGCCTACTGTTGGACCTCTGCTTATTTTGCAATACGTCTTTAGTACGGACTGAAAAATGTCCGATTTCGATGAGTTTGAGAAGCAGTTAAGCGAAAATCGGCAAGGTAAGTTTGGCTTTGAAGATCGGTGTATGCTCCCTGTTTTAGGGTAATAAAGTGGCCGGCGTGTCCTAGCGCCGAGGATGGTGCGGAGGGCACTTCTGCTGGTTCCGAAAAGAAAAGCGCGGCTGGGAAATCGGTGCCTTTTATCCGAGCGCTCGCCGATTCTGAAACCTGCCCGATTCTTCTTCTCCCAGCTGCCGCAGGATCCCCGAAAACTGACCGCTTTGGTAAATCAGTGACATTCTTTGCTTGGCATTGTTATAGAGATCGCTAGGCCTGCATCCATCAGTGCCCGGCGTACATAACATGGACATTTCAATGAAACGTTATTGGGGTGCACTCGATGTGAAAGCCTGCGGTTTTATTTATTTAATTATTTACCATTATACACTTGGATCATAAATTGTGACCCGCGTATTTTCATTCGCAGTAACACACTATGCATGGATGTTTGTTGCAAGCGTTATATTTTCAAGATCACGTTTAAAGTTTTATGCAAATAAAAACGACCGCGACCACTTGATTTAAAGTCCGCACTTAATAACAGTGTTAGTTACTTGGTTTTTAAATACTACGACGAGTTTTCTATATAATGATATGATTTTGTCTCTTTCCGATGCACAATAGCCTTTCCCTTGGGTCCGAAATGCTGGCCCTGTCATCCGTACAGAATAAGTCTTTCTCACACGATCGCCGTTTCTTCATGATGTATAGACTCTAAAAATCAGCCGCGTTCCCTGGAATCATAACAACTGCTTTTAGGTCGTTATTGCAAAGTCTTGCACCTGTATCTACCTTTACAGCGGATAGCAGTAACTAACAATGATGTACAGTTATATAACAATACACATATAACTTCATTAAAGTGCAGAGAATCCAGTAAACTGAATAAACTTAAGCCATACTAACGCAACTGAAATATACAACATGCGTTACAACGGAGTCGAAAGTAGGATTGATTTATGTACCTATCAAATGGCAATCTTGTCATATCAGCTCCTTATCACTAAATCACTAAAATGTCATTCGAAACGACCTGATTCGGCTAGACGAGCACTAAGTGCCGCCGTGTTTGATAAACTAGCAGTTCCAGTCATTCATATCTGCGCTCTGACTATGCCTGCGATTGCGGTAATTGGTTATTACCGATTTACGTAAGATGCATTGGCCGCTCCGTGTCTGTACTTTTGCAGCGGTGCATTACCGTAACGCTGTTATAACTGATGCATGAAGCTGATTCCTCGAGCAGCACCTGCGTTTAAATGCTTCACTGAAAACTGCACCTTCAGGGATTTATTTAAGCTTCTATATGAAGGACCTGCTGGGATAGAAAGGTGATATTTTATTGCTAGTTTAATAAAGTGCTGTCTGTCAGATTGAAACGATATTAATTACCCATCCATCGTCCAACCAGTTATCTTAGTCAGGCTCCCCTGGAGCCTATTCCAGGCAAATTCCCCATACAGAGAGCAGAGGCAAAATTCAGGCCTCCAGACTCGGAGGCGTGAGGCAACTGTACTCACCACTGTGCTCCTATATCATTAATTAGTCTGGTTATGTTTTTATTGTTTCACAACAGACTGACATTCAAGGGGATGTCCTTGTGCCCTTGAAATTATTAGCCATTGAGAGATGGGTGTGTTTGTTTCAGGAGGGTGTGATTGAATATGTGAATTGAATGGAGGTGCTTCATTCTGGTGAGGAAACTGGGGAGTTAGACCCCGTACCACATCTTGGTCTCCGTAAGTGACTTTTAAGGCATAGCGCTGGGTCAGTCAGCATCCAGCACCCCAGGGAAGTTGGTAATATGATTACTCTGTGACTCATGGGCTTCAAACCCACAACCATCCGGACACACATTCATAATCCCTCTGAGTTACACATCTTGGATTTATCGAAATGGATGGTAGGGGGGCAGTCATGTCGCTCCGCCCACCGTCTCACTGGTACCACGGTGTCGTCCCCCAGAGCGGGAGAAGGAGCGACACAAGAAGCGTAGCCGCAGCCGGTCTCTGAGCCGTGGCGAGAAGCACCGCCGCTGGAGCAAGGACTCCAGGGGGCGGAGTCACGAGAAGCGCAGCAGCAGCCGCGACCGCAAGGGTCGTGACCGACGGAGCAGCTCACGCGAGCACAAGAAGCACAGGTACCCCCCCTCACGGTCCCGGTTACAGGCACTGAAGCTGATATCTAGCATGGTTTGAGGCCTCTTAACAAGTTTCTTTCACAATCAACCAATTGGTTTCTTCGTGGTGGGAAGGGGGACTGTACCCATATTAAATTTTAACTGGCGTTTATAAGTAGCCCCCGCCATAGCGATGGGACCTCAAAGCCAGCCTAAAAAGTGGCGCATGGTCACACCCTCATGACCTTAAACTGCCTGCGATCCAAAGTTAAATGTAAACATTCTGCCATCTGTTTGTTTTTGCCAGATTCTGAGTGTTTACACTGTATTGTTTGGGGAAAACAACCTTCTGTTTTGTGTTTGGGCAGCTACTCTCCTCGGAGAAGCCGTAAGAAAAGGACATACAAGTACTGGGATGTTCCCCCTCCGGGATTCGAGCACATCACCCCCATGCAGTACAAGGCAATGCAAGGTTTGGATGCGACGCTTCCATGTGTGCTAGTTCAGTATTGCAAGGTTATGGTATATTGGTTGCAATGAAAGCATTTATTCTGGAGTGCCCTCCTCCCCCCTGCTGGTCAAAGAGGGAATAACACTTGGGATGATTTCAGACAGTGTGAAGAGAGCTTAAACCTAGGGGTTAGAAGCAAATGAAGGCGACGATCCGGATGTTCTGGCCGTCCCTGGTTGGGGTCTTGAAGCCCTTTCTCCTCCCCACAGCTGCAGGGCAGATCCCCACGATAGCTTTACTGGCAACATCCACCACCAGCGGCGTGGCAGTGACGCCCACCCAGGTGCCGATGGTCGGCAGCCAGATGACCCGGCAGGCCAGGCGGCTTTATGTCGGCAACATCCCCTTCGGCCTGACGGAGGTGAGTCCAGGCAAAGTCCCGCGTTGCCTTCTGTCATGCATACTGGTGTCATGTGTAGCTCAGTGAGTTAGGACACTGAGCCGGTCACAAGAAGGTTGTTGGTTCAAATCCCTTGGGCAGCAGAGTGATTTCACCATTGGGCCCCCGAGCGCAGCCCTTAAGCACTATTTGCTCTAGGAACTGTCTGGTCCTGCTTCTTCAATGAAATGTATGTTGCTTTGGATGAAAGTGTCCGCAAAATAAATAGATAAATGTACTAGACTTGTCAGTCATTTTTTTTCTCGTTTGCCTGTTTTGATGTCTTCAGACGTCTGCCTGTCTTCATTCAGTGTGTCTGCCTGTCTTTTTAGGAGGCCATGGCGGATTTCTTCAATACCCAGATGCGATTGGCTGGCTTATGTCAAGGTCCCACCAATCCCGTCCTCGCTGTTCAGATAAACCAGGACAAGAACTTTGCCTTCCTTGAAGTAAGAGTCTTTCCTGCCTAATGGCTGCTGTGTCCAGGCGGAGACCGCAGCCTTCCCTGATTAACGACGTTCTTCGTTCTGCCCTAGTTTCGGTCCGTGGATGAGACCACGCAGGCAATGGCCTTCGACGGCATCATTTTCCAGGGTCAGTCGTTAAAAATCAGGCGGCCCCACGACTATCGCCCCCTGCCTGGCATCTCAGAGCAGCCCGCCTTCCACGTACCAGGTCCGTTTTGCTTGTCGCCGTCATAACCTTAATCTTTATTTACCTTTGAAGAGCCGATCGGCAAGGCCAGTTTTTTGTACTCGTTACGGACTGACTGTCCTTCGCAAGCTGCGGATGTCTTGTCATATAAAGAGGGAGACTTTCACTTTTATTTACTTAATGTTGTAAATATTTAGCAGACAGTTTTATCCAAAGTGAAGAATGTTTTTTTTTTTTTTTTTTTTTTTGAGAAATCAGGGTCAGCCTGTCCCTAGAGCAAACTCGCCGGCCCAGTGGTGTGATCACCAGTGATGTGAACCAGTGATCTTCTGATGATAACGCTGGCATCCTAACCAGCTGAGCCACACACACACACACACAGCTCAGTCACTCACTTCTTACTGTTAACATAGGGGTGTTGTGTGGCTCTGTGATGTTTGCCCATGAAAAGAAGGTTGCTGGTTGGCAGGGTTGGCAGAGTGATTTCACCACTGGGCCCTTGAGCAAGGACCCTAACCCCCAAATTGTTCTAGGGTTGCTGGCTCCTATTCTAGTTAAAAATTCTGGACACACCTACTGAAAATGACTTGTTTTTCAGCAAGATAATGACCCAAAGCCCACCTTGAAGGTTATGCAAGTAGCTTATTACCTTGTGAACTAGGAAAGAGATGGTCCCCACAGCCCCCCAACCTAAACTCTATAGAGCTGGTTTGGGATCAGTTGGATGAGAGTAAGAGTAAGGTAGCCAGCTTGCGCGCAGAACTTGTGGAAACTCGAGGACTGTTGGAGAAACGGTCCAGGTGGGTACATATGTTAGCTGGTTGAGTCCGCAATGCTGTCATCGAAGCCAATGGCTCCTATTTTGAAGAGACAAAAATTTTGTCTTTGCAGTACTTCATATGCATAACTTCCATGCCCAAAGGCCTTTTACTATAAGGTGAATAACAGCTAAAATAGAGACAAATGCATTAAGAGCAGGTGTGTCCATACTTTTGACTGGTGCTGCATGTGTCAGCATCTCCCATGGAGAGCAAGATGGGAGAGACAAAAAACAGTCGTCAAACTGCCCCAGTATTTAGGTATTTTTTTGCTGGAGTTACATTTATCTGATATTATATAGGAGATAACGACGTCATACTGATTTGAAGTTGGCTTATTTCACTCGCGCCGTTTGCTCGTGGTCATTATCCGGCATGTTGACGGTTTGCTGTGATCGGCCGGCTTTGGGAGCCGTGCCGCTCTGTCTGCAGGGGTCGTCTCCACCGTGGTTCCAGACTCGCCACACAAGCTCTTTGTCGGAGGCCTGCCCAACTATCTCAGTGACGATCAGGTACCCCGCCCTCAGTCTCTGTCGCCGGGGAGCCGACCCACAACCCTCCTGTGTTTCTGTCCCACTGCTGCACGTGGAACTCAAGCAGGCATGCACACACACGCACACGCACGCACGCACGCACGCGCACGCACATACATACATAAAATAAACACTCGTCTCTGTGTAACTGATTAGTAGGAAAAGAAAGCCTGTCAAAGTTACCTCACCGCTTAAAATTCATTACAAGATACTGGGGGGTCAAATGTCAGCATCATGTTTAAAGCT